>NW_026590707.1:2177759-2303924 GCF_907164565.1 Psammomys obesus | reverse complement strand
TATGTATGTATGTATGTATGTATGTATGTATGTATGTATGTATGTATTTCAGAGCTTTAGTGTTACCTGTATGTATATAATTCCAGGACTGACCACTTAACGTTAGATAATCAATTACTGGGTTCATTCCTGAGAAAGGCTATTACTCTTGCTCTCAGCATTCCTTAGTAGCTCTTTGACTATGGGTAGGGCTCCATAACACTTCCACCTTCCATGTTAGCAAATGTGCAAATATATATTTAAATATATATATATGTATTTATATATTTATATTTAAATATATAGTACAAATGTACTTTTTAATTATCTATTCTTCAGTTGGAAAGTTTTTAGGTTGATTCCATTTCTAGCTATAGCAAGTATAGTGGCAATAAACATGACTGAGCAAGTATTTCTAGAGTAGGATATTGGGTCCTGTAAGCATACACAAAGGACTGGTAAAGCTGACTCAGAGGCTAGATTTATTTTTAGCTTTTTGAGAATTTCCCACACTGATTTCCATAGTAGCTATACCAATTTACAGTCGTACCAACAGAAATGAGGGTTCCTCTTCCCCCCCCACATCTTCACCAGCACGTTGTCAGTTGTTTTGTTATTGGTGTATACCATGGAGTCCTCTCTTAGGAAATTCCTACAGGACTGCCTGGAGGCCTACAGGAAATTCTACATTCTGTCAAGTTGAATATTATACCAGTCAAACAACAAAAAATGATTCCAAGATAAAACCAAAATAAATCAGTTACCACTAATTTTAAGAAAAATATTGTGAATAATGAAAATGTTAACAGTGAGTAAGACTTTTAAATACTTAGAAAGAACTTGTAAAACTTCTCAAAAGGCCTTTCTCTAAACTGTACAGATTCCTTGGCAGCATAATGTAAATGGACCAGTTAATGTGAATGAAATGACAAGATTAACAGCCCAATTGTAATATAGTGATGATGCTTCATTTTCCCCTGAAATATTTTTATTTAATTTTATTTATGTATTTATTTATTACAATTTATTCACTTTGTATCCCCACTGCAGCCTCCCTTATCTCCTCCCAATCCCTCTTTCCCTCCTATACCCTCTCCCTAGTCCCCTGATAGGGGAGGACCTCCTCCAAGGCTGGCCACATCATCTTCCTCTGTGCCTGGTAAGGCTGCACGCCCCAAGGGGAGCTGATGAAAGAGTCAGCCACTGAGTTCATGTCAGAGACAACTCCTGTACCTCTTACTAGGAAACCCACTTGGAAAATGAGCAGCAAGTTGGCTTCCTTTGAACAGAGGGTCTATGTCCTCTCCGTGCATGGTCTCTAGTTGGACCTGAAATATTGATAAGTCAGGTATTTGGTTTTAAATATATAGTGAAGACTCTGGCCAGGGAAAGAGGTAAGCTAACTGCAGATCTTCACCTCTCCCTCATCTCCAAATTCAAAGCCCCAGTCTAAACCCAAGCTCTACACCAGACCATCTGCTGAGGCATCCTCCTTCCCCACCACACCTCCATCACCAGTGGATCCCACAGATCTTCCTCTCCTAACCTCCCTTCACCCACTCCTCACTTTATCCCACCTCCCAACTCCAGCAGAAACCCTCTAGGAACCCACAGGCCATTTTGGTCAGGGAAACAGATAGGCCAACCCCAGATCTTCATGTCTTTCTCAACTCCTCCAAAGCCAATTCTCCCATCTCATCCCCAACTCTCTCATAGACATTTTTCTGTGGCTTCTCCTCACTCTCTGCCCCAATCCCCAGGAGGTAAACTATGCAGATCCTGTATATAACTCCTCACCCATATTCCTACCGGTAACCCCAATAAAATTCACTGGCTTGATTTATGGTCAGTTTATATATGTTTACATTTCCACAAGAATGACACACAATATCATACATCTATATCTTTGCATGTATTTATACATAAGTTTCATATATAAAAGAAAATGTGAACTATATGTTTATGTCTGGCTTGTATCACTCCAGTTCCATCCACTCTCTTTCAAATGATTTGGCTGCATAAAACTCCAATGTGCAAATACACCACATTCTCTTCATACATTAATTTGTGGATGGACACAGGCTGATTCCATAGTGCCACAGAGTCTTGAATAAACGTCAGTGTGCAAGTGTCTCTGTGGTATGTTGACTTAGATTTCAGTGAATAATGTGGCAATTCTATTTTTTAAGAGCCTCCATACTGATTTCCATAGTAACAGCTAGAACACATACTCTTATTAACAATATAACACACCATCCTAGCATGTGTTTGGTTTTGTTCATTTTCTTAGAAACATTTTAACTGGGGTGAGATGTTTTCAAAATTATAGTAGATTTAAAGATGGACACTGTATATGTGTGAGTATGTTTTCTAAAACATAATGGTACTGCCAAACTAATTAGAACTAATAAACACATAACTTCCCTTTTTAATCTACACTCAGCAACTTTCAAGAAAAGAAACTATGGACTACAGACACTAGGTTTCAAGACAGATCTCTTAATCTTATTCCCAAATGAACTTTTGCATCCTTTGATCCATATCTGCTTCTATACTTCTAGCCTGCTTCTGCTAACGACCCATTCACCTCTCTACATTTGTCTATTTTTCCATATTCAATATATAATTAAGATCACAGAATATCATCCTGTTACAAACACTTAAAAATACTGCAAAAATATTAATCATTAATGAAACTAAAATTCATGACAAATTCAATTTTTTCTTTTAATTAATTAGTTCTTTGAGAACTTTGTACAAACTCCTCCTTCCATACCCACCCAACTTAGTGTGTCTCTTTTTTTTTTTTTTCATTCATCAAGTCTAACTTGTATTGCCCACATATTCTTGAACACGTGGCTTTCCACTTGTTCAGCGTACCTAGGGCAACATACTTACGAAGCTGACTTTCCCTCTCTCAGCAGCCAGTAGCACCATCAACCACCAGTAGTACTTCTGTTGGTGGTAGGACTTTATGTCTCTTCTCTCCATACCAGGATTCAATCTGGCTTGAACTTGCGCAGGGCTCATGAAAACTTAGTAATTTTTTGTTTGTTTGTTTCTTTGTTTTCAAGACAGGGTTTCTCTGTGTAGTGTTGGCTGTCCTGGATTTGTTCTGTAGACCAGGCTGATCTCAAACTCACAGAGATCTGCTTGCATCTGTCTCCCAAGTACTGGAATTATAGGCATGCGCCACTGCACCTGGCTCAATAATTTTTTAATCATGATACAACACTATATGCATATAGTTCAATAGAAGCAGACTAAAATGAATTGCCAGCATAAAGACTAAAATTAACAGTAGTAATAGTAACATTTTTTCTGTAATAGCTTAATTTTCACATTCATGTAAGAATTTAAAACAGAATTTAACTGTAATATCTTTATGTTGTTTCAAATTCATTACAATTCATTTGTCTATTATATGAAATAAAGTTATTTCTATAGTAATCTTGAAATACTAATATTTATGAATGTATAAGTATATTAATATCAATACTAGCCACTGAACAACTATGTGGTAGAATACTAGAGACATACATATACGCATTTCTATGTACACATATATACTTACGTATATATGTAAGTATAGTTGTTATAGCTATCACAATAAAATAAGTATATATGCATATATATGTATATATATATGTGTGTGTGTGTGCTGTATACTTGTTAATAACTGTCACAATAAAAGAAAACTAAGACATATGCCTTGTAAGTTTTCTAGATCATACTACCAGGTATACTCAAAGACACTTTCAGCCTGTTTTACATAACAAATTTTAAATAACCCAGAAAGTTCTGTGTTAACTGAACAAAATTACTTTTACTAATTCACTTACTAAAACATATTTTAAAATAATTCCTATGTAATCATAAAATGAGTATTTATATATTGGTTTTGTCATTTTTTTTAAAGCCTGTTACATTTATCAAGTCATTTTCTTTTCCTATTTTAGGGAATCAAAAATAAATTGTAGAATTCACGAATCAGTAAAATTTCCAAGACAAGAAGTATTAGCAACTTCTTCTGTTATAAGCAAAGATCTACAACAAACAGAAGCAGCCAGCATCTATAATCACAAGACTTTCAGACAATGAAGAACATTTAGTGTACCTAACTTCCAAAAGAATAGCACTTCCAGGTATACTGAACCTACACTCATGGGCCACATGTGGCCAGGGATAACTATCAATGAGTTCAAGAGGTTATTGTGAAACTTGAAATAATATGAATTGCTTTGAAATTTTTTGTTTTGTTGCTTTTCTTTTAACTATTCTGTTCTGTTCTTGAATATGAACTTCGTTGATAGCAATGACATGTTTCATTGTCAAAAGGCTGGACAGGCAGGCAAATTAAACTGAATAAATTTAAGCTGATTAAGACAAAAGGGCCAGATATACAAACAGAGTGCCTTCTATGAAAATTAGGAAAAGACCAAAAGACACTCCCAGGGATTTTAATAGCTGTGTGAATACTGCATCCACTCAAGCACAAGCAGAGGGAGGCTTAGAAACAAAGCGGTATCTGTGAACCAGGAGAACCCTCCATACTAAGCTCTCAGAAGACAGGTAAATAAGGTCTGAAAGCTATGGACTTTATATAAGAACTCCCAATATACTTAGATACAAGTTCCTTCAACACTGTGCAGAAACTTGAAATGGAACTCAAATTCAATAGCAAAACAGTAACAACAGGGGTTCCAAGGAGAAGCTGGGAAGGGAAGCTATTATGGCTGGCTGTTTGATCACCATCCCTTTGGGGTGTGGGGGGGGCAGCCTTACCAAGCCACAGAGGAAGACGATGCAGCCTGCCCTGATGAGATATGATAGGCTAGGATCAGATAGAAGGGGAGGAGGATCTCCCCTAACGGTGGACTAGGGAAGAGGCATAGGGGTAGAAGAGGGATGGTGGGTAGGACTGGGAGAAGATGGAGGAGGCTACAGCAGGGATACAAAGTGAATAAATTGCAATAAACAAACAAATAAATAAATAAAATTAAAGAAAGATGCATACAATAAAAAAGAAATCTCAAAAAAACAAAAAATACTAGCATTTTTTTGCAAACTTAACAACAGAACATACTTTACAGAGCTACTTACATTAATAATCTTCAGAAAGTAATTTAGAGAATTTTAAAGGGATAAAAAATAACATTCTTTAAAATAGATAGAATGGTTTTAAAAGTAAGATGATCAAAAGCCAGATGACTAAAATCAAATAATGCTGAATTTGTAACTTTGTAGAAATCACTGATGAAAGAAAAACTAACACAAATATAAACTGTAGGCACTTTCCACCTCACTGTCTCATCTAGAAAAATAGTCTACGATATACTAAAATGGAAACAGAAAAAAGGGAATCACCTCTTACATTCACTGCCAAAATAATGATTTTAAAATTTCACAGTCCCTTTACATTTTTATTTTACATATACTCACATACACACACACTCAAACACATAGTTTCTACAGATACTTATTTTTGTCAGAGTATTGAATCACTTCCCAAGCATTCACTCTAGTGTTTGTTTAATAGTGGACTGGATGGCTATAGCCTGGTTTTCTATTCTAAACACTAATATAAACATCTTTTGGCAAGTTTCAAAAATACCACTAATAGTAAATGTGATATATGTTAAAGAGTAGCCTGTACTTTAGTCACTAATAGGCACATGATACAACTTCTTGATTTTCCTAAAATACTATTTCAAATTACAAGTACATTTGAGGAGAAAAATCTATTTAAAACTTCAGTGAGGAAAATAATTTCTCCACAGTTTAAGATATATTTACATGTAGACCATGAGCTTGCAAAACCAAATAATTAGTAATTAACATGATGGAATGGTTTTAAATGAGATTATAATTCTACATGGGTAGCAAACAAAACAGTCCTTTAAAGATAATACATGGACTTTAACTGAAAAGAAGATCAAATTAATAATCAAAATGGAATAAGGACAATGGAAATTAAGATGCTGAAATTCTAAACCCAGATTTTTTTTTATCAATAAAGAGTTGTAAAAACTGACAATATTTTTGTACATTAACTCCAAAGCTTCTATTCATTTACCCAAATGAATTACAGTAATCCTGCCCACTGTGCCAGCTCATGCCAGTGAATAAAATGTTCTGCTTTGGAATGCTGTAAGCTATAACACATGATATGTGCAGCTCCCATGCTAGCAATAAGCTGTTTGACATATATTAAGGAAGTGGCTTCAATTTACATTAAATTTTGAAGACAATAAAAGTATTCAAATACTAATTACTTTCAAGACATGCTGCTTTAAAATCTGTCTAAAAAATTAAAAAGAAATTTAAATTTAGATTATATGCATAATTGAGACAATGAAAACACCATTTTAATACTCTGATGTACATAATATCTATAAGAAATTACAATCCAAATTCTATCTAAGGAAGTAAAACAATAATGCAAAACTGTTTGCAATTATGTGATGAGTACCTAGATGCTGTGCTTCACTATCAGCTTGTTGAGTTTGGGGACACACCTGATAACACATAAGCAATAACAAAACACAGAGATAAACAAAGTCCACAAATCATAAGCTTATTATTGTATACTACTCAAAATGATGCAACAGAGTAAAAAAAAAAAGGAATGCAAACACTAATCAAAATAATACATAAATCATACAATGTAAAATGAAAAATATTACTCAAATTAAAAAAGTATACTAAAGCATTAAATCCACTAACCAGACAGAAACAATCCTAAATACATAAGGCTATAACATATAAACATCCAGTACTTCTGGTGAACACTGATGAAAAGAGGCTGAAAGGGCAGCTCAGCAGTTAAGAGCACTTACTGAGATAGTCTGAGGATCAGAGTGTGGATCTCAGCATCCACATAAAGTGGTGCAAACTAATAACCCAAGCCTGATGGAGGCAAGAGGACCGTTTTCTGGTTTGGTTTGGTTTGGTTTGGCTTGGCTTGGTTTGGCTTGGCTTGGCCTAGCTTGGTTTGGTTTGTGTTTGGTTTGGTTTGGTTTGGTTTGGTGGTTTGGTTTGGTTTTGCTGACCTTCACCTAGCTGAGCAAACAGGAGGCCCAGGATCAGAGAAAGATCCTGCTACAGAAGAATAGATAGAGAGCTATAAAGCAGAACACCTGACACAGAACACACATGCAGACACAAATCAATGAATAGAATCATACCTATTTTTAATTAATAACTCAGAGGACAAACAAGAACATAACTACAGTTGGAAACTTTACCATATCTCTTATTTAAAAAAGGAGAGTATGAGTTGTTATAGAAAAGCTAATAGTCTGAATGATAAAGACCAAACTTTATTTTAGAACCCTCCACTCAAGCTTCAGCCTTCAGCTCTGTTTGTCTCTGCAGTTTAGTTTTAACAAGAATCTTGCTTACACAGTTTGGAGGCTTTTTCATCTTAAAAATCTAGTGACCACTGGCTTGCTTTAATGAATCTGGTCACAGGGTTCAAACTGAATTCCCTGTATACTGATGGTATTTTCATTCCGTGACTCTGACCCTGCTCCTTACCTCTAACTCCCCTTGTCCTTGCTCTATTTGAAATACAGCCGGATTCTTTCTTTCTTTCTTTCTTTCTTTCTTTCTTTCTTTCTTTCTTTCTTTCTTTCTTTCTTTCTTTCTCCTTTTCTTTCTTTCTTTTTTTTTTTTTTTTTACTATTGCAAGGCCTTCTGAGTAAAAACTGTTAGCAACTTTACTGTCCAGTTGGCTTTTTAGAATATTGTAATGGTTTGGTCCCCTGAAGGCAAATGTACTAAGGGCTTGGATGCCATATAATGGGCTCTAAAAGGGGAATGAACCATGAGGACTCTTAGAGGAAGGACCTGGATGGAGAAAGTAGGTCACTCAGGTCTGGACTTTGAAGGGTTTAGCCTGTCCCCAGAGTTTTTTCCTCTCAGTGTCTGTGCTTCTCTGCTGCCATCACATTAGCAGTGTGCTCTGCCACTGCAATTCCACCATGAGGTTCTATCTCCCTCCAGCAATGGAGCCAGAACCATGACTGAAGTCATGAGTCAAAATAAATCTTTCTTTGTTTTTGTTTTTGTTTTTTGTTTTTTACCACCTCAGGTATTTTTGTAACAGTGACAAAACAAAAACAAAAACAAGCTTTATAGACTCTTTTCAAGTGCATGCACCACATTTTATTCTGGTCAACCAAACAGGCCTAAATACATTTGTCAAAACTAAAATCATAAAAACAGGTATTAATTATTAATTTGCAACTAAAACAAACTAGAAATCAGTAGCAGAAAGATCTAGAAAAATCCTTTAACAAATCCATGATTCAAAAAAGAAGTTAAAAGTTAAATTTTAAAATATTTTTAAATAAACAAAGATGGTAAAATGATGTGTTAAAATTTGTGAGACGTGCATAGTAGAGCAACAAGAGCAATCTACAGCATTAAGTTCATATACTCAAAAAGAAAGACTCTCAATACTTGAGCCTCCAACAACAAAGAGGGATACAGGTCCCTCCTTACCAAGGCCACAGTGGATGCCTGAAACCACACACAGTACTGAACAACATATATTTTGTGGTTCACTATACATAATTAGAGGTGATGAACCTAAGCAAATTGAATCCAGAGCACTTAAAAAATGTAGGTACATCTGGGCAGGTCAAACACCTGTGATCCCAGAACTCAGGGAGGCAGAGGCAGGGATATCTCTGTGAGTTTGAGGCCAGCCTGGTCTACAATGTGAGTCCAGGACAGCCAAAGCTACACAGAGTAACCCTGTCTTAAAAAAAAAGGGGGGGGGCACATGAGATATTAACAGAACTAGTAATAATACAAATTAATCAAAATTGTATACTATAATAAAGGCTCTTCTACAACTTCCAATTTATTAAACCAGAATAATCCCTCAACACATTCTAAACATTTGTCCTTATACCCTCAGATAAACCAGTTCTCAACTTTATCAAGGAAACTTCTCTTTGCAACACAGACTAGTACAGAAAACCACACCTAATCAAAATGCAGAGTTATTGAGCCAAGTCTCAACAGATATATCTACAAAACAACTCCTGCCCCTAAAGCTCAAGGATCGCTAGGGAAGTGGGAAAGAGCCTGAGGAACAGGAAGTTTGCTGTGAGAGTGTGTCTCCTAGAAATGTCAGTAGCATCACCTATCCAACACGGCTGCCTAAACATAACCTGGACAAGGATGACAGCAATAGACTGGCTAACATGGATGGGTGAAAGGGAAGTCAAGAGGCCTCACACTAGACAAAGAACTTGACAGGCAACTAAAGAATGTTGAGAGTGAGAGAAATAGTATTTCCAAGGGAAGAGCACACCCATAGGTAATCCAGTACCAAATGAAAACATGCAAGCTACATTATACATACTGAGCAGGCTGTATTTATTTATTTAAGAGTGTGTGTGTCTCTCTGTTTGTGTGTGTATGTGTGTGTGTGTGTGTGTGAGAGAGAGCCACCATGTGCTTGCTGTGAATTGAACTCGGGACCTACAGTCAGTGCTCTTAACCTCTGAGCCATGACTACAGGCGTATGTGTGTATGTATGAGTGTGTGAGAGAGAGAGAGGTCATGAAAGAAAAACAGGTCATAAACTGTTTGAAAGAGAGCTATCTTGAGGGTATAGGAAGGTTTGGAAGGAGAAAAAAGGGAAAAAATCATTTAATGCTATTATAATATTTTTTAATTTTTTCTTGTTTTTATGAGACAAGATTTCTCCCTGTAGTCCTGGCTATCCTAAGACTTGCTCTGTAGACCAGCTGGCCTTGAACTCATAGAGACCCACCTGCTTCTTGCCTTCAGAGTGCTGGGATTAAAGGTATATAAATAACCTTTAAATTATTTTTAAAGGTTATTTTAATACATGAGTTATTTCTTAAGTTTTCCACTTCATACTTTCTTATGTTAATATCAGGTATAATTAAACATAAAGGTGGGGGAACTGTCATATTTTATGTTTTATATCATATAGACAAAAAACAAACTCTTCTTTAAAACTAAGCAATCAGTACCAGCTCAGTAATAAGACAGAAACCCAGAAGAGTGCATCTATTGAAAAAAATAAAATTCATCATGTAAAAAGTCCAACAACAAAAATTTGGGCCGATGGATTATAAAATCTCTTAAATAACCTTAATTCTCTGGATATCTTTCTTGGGAGAATGTCTGATCTAAACTTCTTGTTCTGAGGCCTGCTATACAGTTGTCCTTCCTAGAACACCACCTTGGTCTTTTCCTGGGCTACATTATGCTTTCTGACATTTCAGATGGTTTTTATTGCTTTATTTTAATAGAATGGAACTCCCAGAATTTTCAGAAGCTTTCTCTATCTAGATATGACTTTATTCTGCATCTGTCCTCCACTAGTCACTGATTCCCGACTTTTTGCTATAGGTTTGGGGTCTGAAAAGTCTTGTCCTCCAAAACTTTCAAATGACTGCAACGTTGTATTACAACAGCTGATAGTGCTAGCAGGAAGACTGATGCTAGCATATTCATTCCTCTTGTTTTGTTTGCTAGCCCAGTTTGCTTTCTCTGAAAACACTGAGGACTTTCTTTTTCATCCTTGGTGTTAGCAACTTTCCCAAGTATGCACCAGTACTATTTCTCTTATTTTACTATGAGCTCAGGAAAAGGAGACAGAATACAGTACAACTAGTTTTCAATGAAGCTTGTTTATGTGAAAGGAATTTGCCTAAAAAGTTTAAATATTTACGCTTTATTAAAACTATTCCATTAAAAAAAAGCATGCCCCCAAACATGGACTAGTTTTAAATGTGCAAACTTTTTGAGTCCACAATTCTACTTGTAGAAATCTAACCTCTCACAAAAGATAAAATGCATATGTACAAGAATATAAACTGTGTTGCTGTTTAAAATACTAAAAAATTAGAGTACAAGCATGTACCAGCGCCCATGTAAGGGATACATAAGGATGTTACAGTCTTTACAGTAAGCAGAAAAAGAATGCTAAAGCATACATAACTTCCAAAATAACTAAATATAAAAAGCAAAATATATAAATGGTGTGATGAAAAACAGACAAACTGTTTACTTAGGAGGATGAAGCTGATCCACTGATTTTAAAATATCCAGTTGTGGGGCTGGAGAGATGGCTCAACACTCAAGAGTGAGGGCTGCTCTTTCTGGGGACCAGTACAATTCCCAGTATTCATATGGTGGTTTCATAACAGTCTTTTTTTTAATTTAATTTTTTTCATTTATTCACTTTGTATCCCAATTACAGGTCCCTCCCTCTTCTCCTCCTGGTCCTACCCTCCCTCTCTATTCTTTCTATCTTCATCCTCTGGTCCTCAAAAAGGGAGAGCCCTTCTCCCTTATCAACTGACCCTAGCCTATCAAGTTTCATTAGGCCTGACTGGATCCTCTTCCTCTGTGGCTTGTCAAAGCCAACCCACCAGGGGGAAGTGATCTAGGAGCAGGCAACAAAGTCCACGTCAGAAACTGTCCCTGCTCCCCCTACTAGGGAAACCCACATGGAGACTGAGCTGTCTATTGGCTATATCTGAGCAAGGTGCCAAGGTACTCTCCATGCATGGTCTTTCGTTGGTACATCACTTTCTGCAGAGACCCTTGAGCCTAGATTTGTTGGCTCTGATGATCTTATGAAGCTCCTATTCCCTCTAGGTCTTCTATCCTCTGACTCTTCCATAAGATTCCCTACGTTCTGCCCAAAGTTTGGCTATGAGTCTCTGCATCTACTTCTATACCCTGCTGGGTACAGTCTTTCAGAGAATATCTATTATAGGCTCCAGCTGCAGTCCTGTTCCCTCTCTTCCACCACTTCTAGTGTCTATTCTATTTGCCCTTCAGAATGAGACTTAAGCACTCCTCCCTCCCCCCACCAGGTCCTCCTTGTTACTTACCTTCTTTAGGTCTGTGGATTGTAGTATGGTTATTCTGTATTATAAGGCTAATATTCACTTATAAGTGAGTATATACCATGTATGTCTTTCTGGATTTGGGTTACTGCACTCAGGATGATCTTTTCTAGGTCCATCTATTTGTGCAAACTTGAACAACCACTTTGGAAGTCAATCTGACACTTGCTCAAAAAATTGGGAACAATTCTATTTCACAATAGTCTTAACCAGTTCTAGTGGATCTGATGCCCTTCTCTGGCCTCTGTAGGCACCAGACTTGCATAAGCTACATATAGACACACACAAAACATCCACACACATGAAATAATTTTAAAATGCTTACTTAAAATACATTCAGTTATACACAAGGAAACCAAAAAATGGCTGACATAACTACATCAAAATAGAAAAAAGGAACAGATTGGAAAATACTCAAAAAACAGGATAACTGTCTGGCATGGTAGCATATGCCTTTATTCCCAGCACTCGGGAGGCAAAGGCAGGCAGGTCACCGTAGGTTCAAGGCCAATCTAGTCTACATAGGCAGTTCCAAGAGAGTCAGGTCTACACAGAGAAACCCTGTCTCAAAAACAAACAAAAATAAAAAGAAACACAACAACAAAATGTAGCATGCTATCAACAAGATTCGTTCCTAGAATACAAAAAGACTAAAAGAGAAAAAGAAAATCACAAATATAGAAACTAGTTGTATCTAGATATGGTCTGCAATTTAATAAATAGTATTATTCATTGGTTACAATACGGTTTAGTCAATGTCTTCACAGTTTATATGAGTTATTTAGGGAAGCAAATTATATCTGTACATTATAATCACTGTATATTGTATTAACATTAAAAGATAATGCAGGGAATACAGAAGTCTAGAAAGATGCTCTTTGACTTCTGATGAGCTACATCCTAATAAATACACCAAAAAAAAAAAAAAATAGAGAGAGAGTACAACTAAGCCATCAAATATCAAAGTGGAATACAATGTACCAAAGACCACCAGTTATTGGTTTTCTAGATACCACCTAGGAATTGCAGCTTGCTGTCACTACCCAGCATCATGAATGACAGTATCTTACCATGTCTATCTACCCAAAAATTAAAAATTTAAAGATTAAAAAATACAAAGTTCAGATATCATTTCTATTGAATACTTATCAGTTTCTCACCATCCCACAACAAGACAAACTATTTCAAAAGAAAAAGATATTTTTTTTTTAATTAGGCAAGGCTTTAAAACAGAAAGCATCACTAAACATGAACTGAGTCACTAATAAAAGAGAATGTTTGAATTATATAAAAATAGATTAACCAAAAAGCAGTATACTTTGAATAGCATGACCTTACAAAAATACACATGTACATATATAAATATATGTATGTATGCAAGTGTGTGTGTATCCAGAGAGAAACATGCTCCATTATTACAAAATAAGCTTTAACATATAACAAACTGCCAGCAATAATCACTACTAAAGCCAGAGATTTCCACATATACAAATCATTAATAAAAATTATTTGAGCAATAACATTAATAAAACAATCCATCCACTGATGAATCCATATCACATGTAAAGATATGTTTTGTAAACAGTTGTACAGAAAGTAGTAATAACTTTTAATGTGTATTCATATGTTCAGAAAAAAAGTCCATATATGTTTTATATTTCTCTATACATGCATTTTTCACAATAAAGTTTTTTTAAAGTTATTATCATTTTTTTCTATTTTTCATAATTTGTTCCACAGTAGCAAAATCCTCAAGATTAAATACAAAGAAGCCCTGTGGAATGATGTATCCTTGAAAAGCAGAGAGAGTGATTCTCTTTGAGTTCAAGGCCAGCTTGGTCTGCTAAGCAACTTCCATGACAGCCAGCATTAACTAGTAAGAGAATGTCTTAAAACAACAACAAAAACAGCAACAAAGAAGAGACGTTGGCATGTGTCAAGAAGAAACAATAAAAGAAAATTCTATAGACTACAGCAAAATGAACTCTGCTATAGTTTCTTTCCAAAGCTTATAAATCCAAGCTTAATGAAAGCAATCTCAATGTACGTATACAAATATAATACAAAAATTTATATTCATAATATACTACCTACCCGTATATATTCAAAACAGAATAAACTCTAAAAAAACAACACTTTTAATTTTAACAATATCAGAACCAGAGACACTCTTACCAATGGCCAGAAACAGTTCTATGGCAAATTTGTCCTATTAGTCAACCATTATAGAGAAATACCAAATCAGCTACCATTCTGAAGTTATTTATGCTGCCAGACTACACTTAAAAACAAAAACAAAAAGCCATATCCCAAAACAAAAATGGGGTCTATAGTAATGGTTAAATTTAATATTTCAGGACATAAAAACTAATGATTCCCAAACAAGCTAGGTTGAATACAGTGGCCAATTCCTGTAGTCACAGCTGCTTGGTAAGCAAAAGCAGGATGATGGCTTGTTCAAAGCCAGTCAGAGCAAAACAGGGAGACCTTGTTTCTTTAAAATAAAAAATGATAATAACGACAACAAGAAAAGACTGTAGGCATGGTAGTGCACACTTGTGATCCCAGCACACAACTCTCCAGAGTCAGAAACAAGGAGAAGCAAGTGTAAGGACATCAGCTGCTTAGCTAGTTTGAGGTCAGGCTAAAGGAAAGGAGACCCTGTCTCAAAAAAAAAAAAAAAAAAAGACCAAGAGTGCAAGAGTGCAAGAGTGAGAGACACTAAAACGTACCTGTTTTTGAACTCTCACAAAAGCTATTCTTTCACAATTTTTTCTGATTTTATTAAGTTGTACATTTGTTATTTATTGCTATTTGTTGCTGCCTAGCGGATTATCACATTAGGATTTATTTTTCAAATGCTTATATAAACCCTTATTGTATCAGAAGGTGTGGTCTATCTTAAATCTGTGTTTGCATAGTCAAAGAAGTTTGAAAAACTCATATAAATCAGTAACACATTGATAAGAGATCCCCAGACCTCTCCTCAGAATACTTCTAAATATGTATTAAATTCACTTCTAATAATCCACCTAAAAAACAGAATGTGACAACTGCAAACGTTAACTGAGATAATACTCGGGCAAAGTTTCGGTACTGCTGAGTAAACAGCAGGGTGTCCAGAATAAGAGAAGATAGACTGGGCAGATTGTTAAAGAATTTCAAAAGAGCAGCTGTCTACTAGGGTAGGTGAATCGTAGTTAAGCATTAGAGCCCAAACCATTGCTTATGAATTTTAATAGCATACATATATTCAATCCAGTAGATAGAAATTCACTCAGGACATTTCATGCTCCAAGAGCACTGTCTCAAAGAGTACTACAAGAGTACATTTTACTTTATATACTTTTACTCAGTGTTCAGGATTGTCTAGGCACCAACCTTAAGTTTACAGGTTCTACATCTACACACTATCAAAAAAAAAAGCATGTACCACTTTTCTTTTCTTTTTTTTTTTTTTAACTTCCTTTTTGTTCTCCAATTTTAAAGGTAGGCTAGGAACAATAAGAACAATTAGGGAAAAGTCCCAGATATGACTTTAATTATTACTGAGGTAAAACCAGCAAAAAGCAAAGGAAGCAAGTCTAGGAGATTTGAAATCCAAACCCCAAACACTATTACACATTCTACTTAATATTGTCAGGGATCTTTACTTCTCTAACACAACCCGTCTCAGTTACTGACTCCCCACCCAACCCCCTCCAAAAATGAGCAGGCATTTTTTAATATAGCAGGGGTTGGCAAACTACAGTCCACAGCCCAAATCCAGCCCATGTACTCAGCCAAAATAACTAACCAGCAGGCCATGAGGTGGTAATGGCTCCAGGACCTTGGAGTCTTTGTAACTCAAATTCAGTGGTTACTATTGGAGAGGGGGCACAAGTGGGGTTTTCTGGGATGCAAATATTATTAAAAAATAAAATAATGTAATATTTTCTTTTATGTATGAGCATCTTGCCTGCATGTATGCCTTGACACCACAAGCATACACAGAGCATACAAGCATGCTAAGACTGCTGAAGTGGGTGGCACATTTCCTGATAATAGAGTTAAAAATGGTTGTACACACCATGTAGGTGCCTGGAATCAAACACAGTTCTGTGCTCTTAACTGCTGATGTATCTCTCCATCCTTTTATGTTCTTTCTTTTTCTTGATACTAGATAAAGGAGTATATACACTTCATGAAAGTGAAATAAGTTGTACACATGACTTAAGCATGTTTCTGTATGTTTATTAAACTTTTAAATTTACCACAGTTGTATTTTATATACTGTCTTCGAAGAAAAAAAAATGTATACATCTCCTATCCGTATTTGTTTTGCCATCATTACTTTTATGTAATGAAATAATTCATATTATCTCGTTTTACAAAGTTAAGTTAGCCTCAATTAATTTTATTGGTATAGTACTACATAGGACATGACCTAGTTTGGTTTCTGTTGCCTTGACAAATACCATCACCAAAAGCAACCACGGGGCTGTGTAGTTTCCATCACCCAGGGAAGCTACCAAACGAGCTCAAGGATGGAGCCCCGAAGGAGAACTGAAGCAGAGACCCAGAAGCAACCTTGCTTAATGGCTTCCTCCCAATGGCTTGCTTGGTTTGCTTTCTTATACAACTGAGGGTCACTTGCCCAGGGCTGTTATAACACACAGTGATCTGGGCTCTCCCACATCAATCAATCTTTTTTAATAAAAGAAAAAAAAACACAATCACAATATGATGGCGGCAACTCCTCCTTTGAACTGTCTTCTTCTTAGGTCACTCTAGTTTGTGGCCAGTTGATTTACAAAAACCAATAACCAATAGGATGGTAGCCTATATAATGATGATATAACTTATTTTACATGGGGTATATCCCAGATCAGAAGACACTTTGCAAAGTGAGTAACCTGTGATAGAGGTTAAAGCTGTCCTTCTTTAGCTGTCTACCACCACTGGGATATAACCCACATAAAAATGCTCAAAAAACAACCATACTACAATCCACAGACCCAAAGAAACCAACAGGGAGGGCTCAAGGGAAGGTGCTGGAATGTCACTCAGAAGGGGTAGAACAGACAGAAGTGCATGAAGAGAGAGAACTGGGCAGGAGATGGAATGGGGAGGGAAATGAGGATGGGGATCAGATGTGGAGAGAGCAGGAGTGGGAGGTGAGAGGGCTGAGAACTAGAAGGGAAACTGAGGGGGGACATCTCTTTATCCCTGAGGCCTGAAGCTGAGGCCTTCAACAAGGTAGGCTCCTAGGAGGATATTGGTGTGACTCTAGCTGAGACTCCTAACAGAGGAGAGAAGAGACATGAAGACTCAAGTGTCCACCTCCTAGCCAGGCAGGACTCTTGGAAGGAGGGGAACAACAAACAAACAGACAAATCCTTTGATCCAAAAGTTACCTTGCCTTCAAGAAGTGCAGGGATTAAGAAGAAACGAAGACTGAATGTCCAACTAATAACTGTCCCAACCTGAGACCCACCCCATGGTAGAGAGCCAGGTCCTGACACTATTAATGATGCTCTGCTATGCTTTCAGACAGGAGCCAGCAGTAGATCTGGACAGTTGCTGAGACTTGAAGCCAAGCATGGGACAGAACTCCATAGGTCCTGTGGAAGTGTTGGGGAAAGGATGGAAGGACGTGGAGGGGACAGAAACCTCAAAAAAAGACGAACAGAGAAAACTAACCCAGTCCCATGGGGGCTTGCAGAGACTGAGACATCAACTAAGGAGCATGCATGGTTTGAACCTAGATCCCCTGCACATATGTGGCTGATGGGTGGTTTAGTCTTCATGTGGGTTGCCTGGCAAGTGGATGGGGGGGGGGGGGGGGCTTCTAACATGGACTCTTTCGGGTCAATTCCCCCTGGTTGGGCTTCCTTGCCTGGTTCCAGGGGATGAGGATATGCTCATTCCTGATTTGAGGTGATGTGCTGGTGAGGCTTGATAGTGTGAGCTCCCCTTTTCTGGGGGGAAGGGAGAGGGGAAGGGTAAAGGAAGGGAAGGGTTGGAATGGGAGGAGAGTGGAATGTAAAGTAAATAAACTAAAAAAAAAAAAAAAAAAAGAAAGAAAAGAAAAAGAAAAAACTTCAAAAAGCCCTTCCAAAGGCCTGCTCTAGAAACAAGTGTTTCGTTGTTGTTGTTTGATGTTGTTTTTTATCACCCTCTTGTATTCTGCTATCTTGTAGTTTATCCAGCTTGAAGTATTTCACCAACACCATTGGGTGGTGTCGTCCTCCAGTTAGAAAAGCCGGCTCTTGGATATTGTGAACCCAGAGTTTGCAATAGAAGGCTCTGCGCGTGTCAAGCAACACTAGACTTTTTGCTTGCCCTTTCAAGGGTGAAAACTAGAAATCGCTGAAGCGTCCCGCAAGGGCATAGAGTGGATCCGCGGTCTAGCGGGACCGAAACCCTAACTCGTCAAGTCTTAGAGGGAAAAAAACCTACACCTCTGAATCAATGTTCAGCCTCTTCACTTCGGAAAGCCTAGGGATGCCGAAACCTGGCGGAGAAGAAGCAGAGTGTCACCTGAAGACCCGGCGGTGTGGGCCGAGAGTGACCCGCACTCTCGCGGCCAGTTCGGCGCAGCGTTCCTGCATGTCCCGGGCGGCGGCCGGAAGTCCCGAGCGGGCTGCAGCCCACCCTGAGGTTCTCTCCCTTCCCCCACCCCTCCCGGTGCTCGCCGTTACCTGAGGAGCCGCGGGATCCTTCAGCTCAGTTTCTCCGGCCTGAGGTGCGGGCCCCGGAGCCAGCCAATCGCTGCGCACTCGCTGCGCGCGCCCCTGAGTGACCAGAGGGGGCGGGGCGGACGAGAGGAGGCGCGCCGCACGCGCGCCGGGGCCCGCTGGGACAAGGCTGCGCGCACCGGGCATGCGCGAGCCCGCTGGCCGCTGGGGGCGGGGCTTCCGGCGAGCCTAAGGACCTCCCTGGGGCGCAGAGGAGCTGGGCCAGATTGTGGGCCAGGTCGGTGTTAGTGGAGTACAAAAGTGTGGTCCGTGGGCTCAGCCTCCCGCGGAGGATCTTCAGTGGGTTTCCTTCTGGGGCTAAGGGCGTGCGCGGACCGGAGGAAGGGTGCTGGGAAGTGAGCCAGCCTGAGACCTAGATTTGGCCAAAGGTTTCAGAACTAGAACGACTATACTCTAGAGTATGTGCCTTCTCAAAATGTGTAATCTCAGAATTCAAAAGAAAAACCTGAACGCGAGGGATATTTTTTATTGCGGAGTATATGAATAATCTAAAATTTTACTAGAAGTGATACAGCTGACCTTTTTTTTTTTTTTTTTCTCCTTTTAGAGGGAGAAGTGGTGTCCCTATGCTGCCCAATCTCATGTAAAACAAAAGCCTCCCATCCTGAGCCTCATTGCTGGGATTACGGGCCACTAACACTCTGGAGATTTAGTATTGAACTTTTAAAGTCACTTACGTAACTTAGTATTCTCTGAGCTTGTACAGAGTGCATACTACATACAAAGAACTGGATGCTGGGATAGTAGTATTGTCAACCAGGATAGAATTGACAATCAGGATAGGGGTTGGTTTCCCGTCCTTGGGAACATGAACCTAGTGTGACCCTGCCGGCAAGATGGAGAAGTTGTCCTTGAAGTGGCTGGACTTAAAACAATTGTCTCCTTCACAAGCTGCCCCTGAGATGTCTGGACTCAGACAATTGTTTCCAAATAACGGAAGCTGAAGTCCCCAGCTCCCCAGGGCCTGGACCTTGAACATAGTTTCTCCTATGGTTACATGGAGTATGAAAACTGAGTGTTAGTGCTTAGAGTAAGTTTCTTTTGCTTGTTCCCTACAGTGGCAGGCACCAAAAGGATGTGAAGTATGGAAAAGGATTGAGAGGACTGCATGTAAATTATTTGGAATAAATAGAATATTATATTCAAAAGAAGTTTCATTATTTATGTAACCAATGACTAGTACTATGAAGTACTTGTGACAGATTCAGCCCCAAAATGCATTTTTAGTTTATTAATTGCTTTACATTACTTAGAGTTGAATCAGATTTTTCAATTTTTATTTTATTTTATTTTTAATTACACTTTTTTCCTTTGTATCCCCCCCTCTAGTTCCCTCCCTCCTCCCCTCCCAATCTTTCCCTTCCCCTTCTCCACTCATGCCCCTCCCCAAGTCCACTGATTGGGGAGGTCTTCTTTTTCTTCCTTCTGATCCTAGTCTGTTAGGTCTCATCAGGAGTGGCTGCATTGTCTTCCTCTCTGGCCTGGTAATGCTGCTTCCCCCTCAGGGGGAGGTAATCAAAGAGCAGGCCAATTAGTTTATGTCAGAGACAGTCCCTGTTGCTATTACAATGGACCCCAGTTGGATACTGAACTGCCATGGACTACATCTGTTCAGGGGGCAGGAGTCTTAGGTTATCTCCATGCATGATCCTTGGTTAGAGTATCAGTCTCAGGAAAGACCCCTGTACTCAGGTTTTTGGTTCTGTTGCTCTCCTTGTGGAGTTCCTGTCCTCTTCAGATCTTACTATTTCCAATTCTTTCATAGGATTCCCTGCATTCTGCCCAAAGTTTGGCCATAAGTCTCAACATCTGCTTTGATAGTCTGCAGAGCAGAGCCTTTCAGAGGCCCTCTGTGGGAGGCTACTAACTTGTTTCCTGTTTTCTTCTTCTGATGTCCAGCCTCTTTGCCTTTCTCAATGGGGATTGAGCATTTGCGCCAGAGTCCTCCCTCTAGATTAAGTGTACAGATTGTAGTAGGTTTATCCTATATTATATGTCTATATGAGTGAGTATATACCGTGTGTGTCTTTCTGCTTCTGGGACAGCTCACTCAGGATGATCCTTTTCAGTTCCCACCATTTACCTGCAAATTTCATGATTTCCTTGTTTTTCATTGCTGAGTAATACTCCATTGTGTAGATGTACCACAATTTCTGTATCCATTCTTCAGTTGAGGGGCATCTGGGTTGTTTCCAGCTTCTGGCTATTACAAATAAAGCTGATTGAATCGGATTTTTATGGACAGAAAATACAATTTAAAATATGGTTATGATGGTGCACCACTGTAATTCTAAACCTTTGAAGAATTATTGTAAATTTCAAGACAGCCTAGAACACAGAGCAAAAAACTGTTTCCAAAAAGGAGTGGCACCAACTTCTTACACATGAGCCGCTATAAAATGAAAAATCAAATTGTATACTACACCAGTATTCACTAGTGTTCCAAAGAGAATAAGATAGCACGGGGAAATCGTTTCAGAGAAACACTGAAATTCAGCACAGCAGACACAAATCTTGAAGTTCCATATTCAAGCTGGAGTTGTTTGGGCTCCAATAACTTGGCATAATCCAATGGGCCCCAGCTCTGCTACCTATCATAATGGCCTTTGGTTAAGGTCTGCCTCCCGTCCATGCCTGCAGCTTTCCTCCGTGGATGCTCCACAGTCCTTGCATCTCTACCATCATCTTCCCAGCCTCATACAACAGCCTCTCTGGGCCTTTTCAGGGAATCTTGCTCTACCATACATTTTTTGTCCTCCACAGCTTCCAGAACCTTGGCACAGTCTCCTTCACTCTTGCATCCTTTACCTGCAAGTCAGTACCACTTGGACAAAGCTGACAGGTTCTTGGCCACCCACCTCTGAATAGAGTTGCAGTGGCCGCTGTGTACGTTTAGGGCTGATCTGAGAAAACACTTCAATGTGTACTTGTTTTGTGCAGAGAAGCCCTTCAATGGCATTCTCAGTTGGCCCTCTCCCCATTCACATGAATTTGGAGATTCATAAACTGGAGCCTTTGATGGGTAGGGTCTTGCCCACAGGACATCTTTGCTATTGTCCCAGTGCAGAATAGCTTTCTCTATTAAGAGATTTCACTAATCTTTTTTAATGACCACAGCTGCTTTCCTAGCAGCCATCTTGTCTGCAGCTTTAAACTTCCTCACAAAATGACACATTTTTCCATATCTTCGAGTTCTCGTTCCTGCTCTTTCTCAGTGTTTACCTGGATAAGAGCAGTGATCAGTTACCACAACATAGCCCTTTTCTGCAGTGATCAAATAGCCAACAAAAGCAACTTAGAGAAGGCTTTATTTTGGATTACAGTGTAAGGAGAGATACTGTCCATTGTGGTGATGAAGTCGTGATGGCAGGATGCTGAAATGGCTGCTCGCACTGCATGTACAGTCAAGATGCAGAGAAAAAATGGAAAATGGGGCTGGGCTCTACAACCAATGGCCAATGACCCATTTTCTCTAAAAGTTCCACAACTTCCAAATAAAGCATCTAACTCTTAAAGTTTGAGCCTAGGTGCTAGCAGCTCTAAGAATCCAGGCTCAACCACCAGTCTTTAATAGGCCAATTAGATGAACAATAATGAAAGGCAGAAAAAATTTATTCAATGTGGACAGAATGGGAAAAGGAACATAGAGATCCAATGACCTTGCCCCACATCCCAAGTCCATCTCCAAGGCCCTAATGAGAGGGCAACAGGGATGCATAACTAAGCAATCCCGGTCAAAGTGTGGTTCTGTGCTTCACCTTCAACTCTTTTGCAAGATGGTCTATCAAGTTGTCAAACCTGTGTTTAATCACTTTTCAGGAAACAAGATCTCCCTCTAGCTGGTACAAGATCTCTAACCTTTGTCTTATATGAGACTTCTTATCTTACTGCTCCCTGGAGCTTCTTGGTGTCTGGGGTCATCTTAGGAGTGCTGTGCCCCACCAGTGCCATGTGGCACTAGGCAGGGGTCCTCTCAGGCATGGTCTGCCTGCCTGGGCTGTGCTAGAAGGAGCCATCTCAGGTGTGATCTGCCCAGTAGGGCAGGTGGCACCAGGCAGGGGTTGTCTAAGGGGTATTCCATCTGCCTAGACCACATGGTGCTGGACTGAGCGTTGTTTCAGGCTTACTTTGTCTGCCAGGGCCTTGTGGCACTGGGCTGAGAGTCTTCTCTGTCTTTCTCTATTAAAGCAGGTTTTTTCGTTATTTATTTCTTATTTATTAAAAATTTTAAAATCAAAATATAATTATTTCACTTCCCCCTTCCCTTTCTTCTTTCTAACCCCTGCCATGTTCCCCTCCCTCTCAAATGGATGGCCACTCTTTCTTTCTCTATTATCTTTATACATAATTATAAATTTATAATTATGTGTAGATACATATAAAACACAAGTTTTATATGTACAAATAAACTTATGTACACATAAACATATGTACATACATACACAAGTTTTATATGTATCTACACATAATTATAAATTTACAAATTATGTGTAGATACATATAAAACTTGTGTATGAATTATAAATTTATAATTATGTGTAGATACATATAAAACTTGTGTATTTATAATTTATTTTATATACATATATACATAATTATATAAATTCAACTTGCTGAGGCCATTCAGTATGGTTTGTGTATATAGATTTCAGGCCTAACCACTTTGAATTGGACAATAAGTTAGGGAGATCATCTCTGGGAGAGGTTAATTCATCTCTCTCTCCCTCTCTCTCAGCAGTAATTAGTTGCCTGTAGTACTTTGCCTAGGAGTGGGACTCTATAAGATTTCCCCTTCTATATTAGCACGTGTGTTAATATTGCCATTGTTCAGGTCTTGTTTAGGCAGCCATATTGTTGAGGTATCATGGGTGTAGCTCCCCTGTCATTTCTAGGAGACACAATCTCACAGCAGACTTCCTGGTTAGGGGTTAGACCTTCCCCAACTTTTCCTTGATGTTCTCTATGCCTTAGGTCTTTTATGTGTTTTTGAAATATACATACAGGCCTTCTGTCCTCTCACCCTCACTCTCCCCAGATCTGTTCTCCACCTTCTTAATTCTCTGTTCCTCCTCTTCTACCTGCTTTCCTCTCTTCAACCATTACCTCTGTCTATGTGGGTCCTCTAGTAAGGGAAGTGGGGACTGCATGGGACAAGGGCTCACTTGACAGCTTTTAGATCATTTCCTCTTGGTGGGACTGCCTTGCCAAGCCACAGGTGAAAAGGACATGCTCAGTCCTGATGCAACTTGATTAGCTGTGGTGGATGGGAAAGGGAGCTCCCCTTTTCTGAGGAAAAGGTGAGGGGAGAAGGTGGAGGGAGGGAAGAAGACTGGGACTGGGAGGGGAGGAGGGATGGGGCTACAACCAGGATGTAAAGTGAATACAAATTAATTAATTAATTAAAAAATGAAATAAAATAGAAAAGAACTATTCATACTAACTTGACATTGCAAAAAGCGTATGTTGTAACAGTTATCAAAGAGGGGTGATATATTAAAGCCTTTAATTTACATTGAAGAGAAATTGAGACCATCCTAATCCCCTTCCACATGGCATAGACCAGAAAACTCAAAGGAAGGCTGGGAATGTTGATTATATGGGTGCACAAGGCCATGTATTTGATTTCCAGAGACACAAAACAATAGAGAGAGGAGGGAGGGAACATTTTTGCAGCGTTAACCTGCTTCTTTAACCTCAAAAGCAATATTTCCAAATCACATCCCAATCTGCTTTCTGCCTAAGACATGATGAAGAGCTCATTATGGACTGTTTAAGAATAAAATACTCCATAAGTCAAAAGTTGCAACCCTCCCATTTTCTGGCTAGACTTGTATTTTCCTTAACAATACAGGTTCTTACCACCCTTCCTGTAATGACAGTATAGCTGTGCAGTTTGTAACATGTCAGTGAAGTGCTGCCTGCCTCCTTAACTTACCTGAACAAGACCTATGCAAAACATGTTCTCATCCAGTATTTGTTAGACAGATGACAAAGTAACATTATATGAATTATAGCATAATAAAATCAATTCTATACCAGATTTAATCAATCTTCCATTACATAATATTTGGCTAAATTTTAGGATTTGTTTAAATATTAATGTATATTTACATATTGTTTAATACATATATACATAAACATATATTTTTATAAATTTATATTATATATATGTATGTTGCCATGAACAACCTCATGGTAAAGTCTATAGACATCATTTTTCTTTCATCGCTTTCTTTTTCACATAGAGACTCTATTCAGGCTGACCTTGAATTGCCTCTGCACTCAAAGATGCTCTTGAACTTCTGATCCTCCTGCCTCCACCTCTCACCTGCCAGGATTACAAGAACATATCACCGTACCCAGTTTATATGGTACTGAGGATGGACTCCAGAGGCCTTACCTAGGCTCTGCACATCACTATCTCTGCAGCCCACATTATTTCTTTAGTAATGTTTCTTGAGCACAAATTCAAAGAAGGACAACACACTGTTACATCTTTCAAAGCAGAAGCTTTAAATTTTCTTTTTTTTTTTAGACTGGGACTCATGTCCTAAATGGCCTGTAACTTGCTATATACCTGAGGATGTCTTTGAACTCCTGACCCTACTGCATCAGCCTCCAAGTATCTAGATTACAGGCATGTGTCACCACACCTGGGATCCTTTATATATTTTCAAGGCTTGATATCTTACTTCTTATTTTTTATAATAATGTTTTGTTGTATGGTGTAAAACTATTTGTTTTTCCACCCACCTACTGAGGACATCTTAACTGCATCCAGGTTTGGACAATTGTGAATAAAATTGCTATAGATATATGTCTACAATATGTGGAAATAAGTGTTTAATTAATCTAGGTAACCAAATGAGCAAAATTTCTGGGATACTTGAGTATATTCCATTTTATAAGAAACTGTCATGCTGTCTTCAGAAATGGCTATAGCATATTTTTAATCTTCATCAGCAGTTAAGACTTGTTTCCTCTTTTAGAAAGATTTGTTGATAGTGGCTTGAATTTTAAGATTCTTCTAGATGAGTGCTGGTATTTCTTTTCATCAAATGTAAATTCCAAGGGTTAGAGATCAAGCTTGACAAAGTCAAAATCATAAATATTATGTGTCAGGACCAAAATAGAGAGGCTTAAAATGAGACAAAACATTGAGATATTCATCAAATTGAGCCTAGAAAATGCTATAAGTTTGAATGTTTTTACTGTAATTGAAAGCCAGGGCAGGATTTTCAACAGGGAACTGTAATGGTATACTTTATGTTATTAGAAAACTACGGTGAGTAATGAGTGAAGAACAATCTTGAAGCTTTTCCAGTAATCCAAGTAAACTAGAATGTGCCTCCACTAGTATGAGGGCAGTGGAGACAGAAGTTGACCAAACTAAGATGTATTTTAATGGCAAAATTTACAATATGTGCTACTGGCAAGAAATAAATAAATTAGAAAATGTTTTGGGGATGCTATAAAAAGTTATGCTAAGTTCAATTGCTTTTTATCTCTAATGACACCCAAGTAAGAATGTCTAAGAGCTCAGGATGGTCTTAGATGGTCCTTAGGTGGCTGTAAAAAAGATAGGTAGAGTCATCAGTGTGGGACATTGTTTTTAACTCAGGGCCTAGATGGAGCCACTTGAAAAGAAAGTACTTATAAACAAAAGAAGAGAACAAACACAATCTCTAGAGTATGCCAGTTTGTTTAAAGACTACCTATAAGGGGAGGGCCAACAGAGAAAGTCAAGATTAGATTAACATGTAGAAAGAAATCCAGAAGAGTATAGTGTCAGAGAAGCCAAAAGGACATAATGCTCAAAGAAAGGGAGTGGCTAATAATTTCAAATAAAACTGAAGAATTTAATCAAATGAGGTCAGAGAAGTAACTTTTGGAGTTGGAAACATAGCAGTAGTTGTTGGCATTCATTTCAGTGAATTGTCCTGTCAGAAAATCACTGTAAAGATGGAAATAAAAGAGGTGATGCTAAACTAGAGATGATACAATCAATACATAGTAGATTTTCTAAGCTACAGACATTGCACTTGGTTTTGCCAGTTAACAGGACCTCAGTTTTACTGTGGGTGATAATTTCTTACTCTAAAGGAAGAGTAAGTACTTGCCCTTTATCTCAAAATTAACTTCACCCCTTCTTATTTATTTTGGGGTTCTTTGCTAGTGAATGGACAATAAAGTGAAAGCCAAGTGGAGGGCTACCAAAATAATATAAACAAATCTGTAGCCAGCAATTAAATTAAAGCAGTAATAAAAAAATATCTCCATTAAAATATTCTAGAAGTAGATAAATTGACTGCAGAATTTTACCAAGCCTCAAAAGAACTAATACTGAAAGCTATGCTGTGGGTTCCTTCTTCTCTCTTCCGATCTTCGCTGCCCTTATTAAGCCCCTAATACTAAATAAGAGAGAAAAAAAGGACAGAGAGGAAAGGGGATTATGTTACAGTTAGACTACTCTCTGCTGTTTAAGGATATCAGGTTCCTAGGAGCAAGTTTGATCTTCAACATCAGGATATCAAATTTCTTCTTCTCATTACTTTGCACATGACTACTTGACAAACAGCAACCAACAGCATCCAACCACCAAACCACCAACCAGGTGACAGCAGCAGCCCCACCTCTAGCACTTATATATATTCTAAAACGTTCCCCAAATTCCAAATGTCACACACTCACAGAAACTATCTGCAGCTGGCAAACCATGACTCTGCTGGAGCATGAGGAAAATCATAGTCACCAGCTATGAAGCAGGCTCTTATCTACCACACCTGGGGTTAAAATGAAAACACATTCTTATTTCTGTGTTTTTACAGAAACCAAAATTACAAAATTCTCACTATACAATACTACTAAGATTATTCTGTGTAACAGAAAATGAGCAAATACTTCAAATAAGTAAATAAAAAATAAATAGCTAATGTTTATTATTAAAAGCCTATAGTAAATACGGCTGTTAAATCAATAAAGACACAGATATCTGATAGATTTTAGAATAGCCTTATTTTACCTGGGGCTGGACAGATATTAATGCCTAAGCTACTTAATTACCTTCCATCCCCATCCAATGCCAATCACTCTAATAATTTCTATCTGGGCAACTTCCCATACATAATCCCATAAATACTTATTCTTCTCATCTGGTTTTCTTTCCTCCATCTATGCAGACCAGGCCATGCTCTTCTTTCCATGCTAACCCATCAAAAACTCTGCCTCCTTCCTTCCCCTCTACCCTTCTCTCTCTCCCATGATCCTTCTGTCCCCAGAGCTGGGAAACCTTAGCTCCTCCTCTCCTTCTCCCCTGCCCAGGTATAGGGCTTTTACTTAGCCAGTCACGAATAATTTCTTAGGTAAGGTTACAAATGTCATTTGGGGCTATGTGAGTGTCTGCTCATAAAAGACAGCAAGCAGATCTTGCGGAGCAAAAGAATTAACAGTAGAATACATAGCACCAGACCAACCCCAAATGTAAACACTTTATAAGCCCAGTGTTAAGCTGATGTCTAATCCGATAAAGAAACAACCAAACCTGCAGACGGATGCTCCTGATGAACACAGAGGCAAATAATCTCAATAAAAATATTTGCAATCAGAATTCAAGATCACATCAAACAGATCATTCCGCTGATCAAGGTGACTTCATTTCAGTGCCGCTGGATGAGTTAACATACATAAAGCATTAATGTAACTTATCATATGCATGCACTAAAAGACAGAAATCACATGATTATCTCAAAATATGCAGAAAAATGTCAAAATCCAGCATTCCTTCATGGTAAAATCCACTGAGGGGCAAAGGATGGAAATGGTATACCACAACATAATAAAAGCTATATATGACAAATCTACAGCAATCACCAGGTTAAATAGAGAAAAAAAAAAACATTCTTACTAGGTTGGGGAATAAGACAGACGTGTCCACTCTCTGCATTTTGATTAAATATTGTGCTTGAAGCCTGAGCTAGATCAATAAGACAAGAGACTAAGAAATTACAAATAAAAAAAAGAAGTAATCAAAGCGTCTCTGTTCGCAAATGAAAGGATTTTTTGAGAAAACCAAAACACTTAACCATAAAAATCACTTAAAACTAATAAGCACTTTCATCAGGATACAAAATTAATACACAACACCAAAATCAGTCAAATTCCTTGACCTGGCATGATAACATATAATATGCCTTTAATTCCACTACTTCAGAGGCAAATGAGTTGACTCTCCATGTATTCAAGACCAGTGCGGTCCAAAAAGCCAGTTTCAGGCCAACAAGACCCTGCCCCCTTTGAGATACACACACACACACACACACACACACACACACACTCCTTATATAAACTATGATAAATACACTTAGGAAGAAATCATGACTCCTACAAAATAATAAAATACACAGAAATAAACATTTACCAAGGAAACTGAGAATTCTACAACATTCACTTTCAGATATGGAAAAAAGAAATTGAGAAAGATACTAAAAGATGGAAAGATGCTTGTCTTGTGAATTGGAAGAATTAATACTGTGAAATAATTTGTGAAAGTATCCATCTGACCTAAATAAGAGCACAAATTCGGTACCTCAGTAAAAATTCCAAGGCCATTCTTCATAGACATAGAAAACAATCCTAACATTTTTATAGAACCACAAAAGACAAAAGAACCAAAACCAATCCTGAACAAAATAATACATCAGGAACAACCACCATATCGGATTTCAAGTTATACTACACAGCAATAATAATAAAAACAGCATGGTATTGGCACAAAGCAGACATATCAATGGAATAGAATTGTAATATAGACATAAGTCCAAGCAATTACACTCTAATAGTTAGTTTCAGCTATCAACTTCACACAAACCTGTAGTCATTTGGATAGAGAGAACCTGAATTGAAAAATAGCTTTGATCAGATTGACCTGTGGCCATGTCACTGAGGCATTTTCTTAATTTCTAATTGATGTAGAAGACTCAGCCCACTGTGGGAGTGCTGTCTCTAAGCATATAGTTTATGTAAGGCTGTTTAAGAAAGCTGAGCAAGACAATAGACAGTGTTTATGGTTTCTGCTTCAAGCTCCTGCCTTGAATCTCTTCAATGTTGGACTATAAGATAAAATAAGGTCTGGAAAGAATGGCTCAGAGGTTAAGAGCACTTAACCAGAGGTCCTGAGTTCAATTCCCAGCAACCACATGGTGGCTCAACACCATCTATAGTGAGATCTGGTGCCCTCTTCTGGTGTGCAGGCACACATGCAGACAGAACACTATATAATCAATCAATCAATCAATCAATCAATCAATCAATCTTAAAAAAAGAAAATTCTGCTTTTTTAAAAAAAGATAAAATAAACAGCCTTTCTTCCACAGGTTGCTTTTGGCTGTATTTATCACAGCAACAGAAAGAAAACTGGTGCATAAGTCTACCTGGTTTTTGACAAAGATGCCAAAAATATATATTCAAGGAAAGACAGCATCTTGAACAAACTATGCTTTGAAAAGCTGAGTATCAACGTGTAGAAGAAGGTATCTAGATCTTTACCTTTCACCCTGCACAAAATTTAATTCCAAATGGATCATGGACCTCAACATAAGACCTGATACTGAGAAACTACTAGAGAAAAAAGTAAGGAGTACCCTCAAACACATATAGGTAAGGACTTCCGGAGAAACTGTGATAGTCTAGGGAAGCAAGACCAACAATCACCAACTAGGATCTCATGAGACTAAAAGGCTTTTATACATCAAACCAAAGGTGAGTGAAGAGGTTGCCCACACGGTGGTGGAAAGTCTTTAACAGCTATATATTTGACAAAGTATTGGTCCCCAGAATATGTAAAGAACTCAAAAAGCTAAAATACCAAAAATAAATAAATAAAAATAGGTAAGGGACAAACACAGAAAGTTCTTAAAGGAAGAAATACAAACAGCTAATAAACACTTAGAAAGGTGTTCAACATCTTTAGCCATAAGGGAAATGCACATTAAAACTTTTTCCAATATTTCACCTCATCCTAGTCACGATGGCCATCATCAAGAAAACAAATGATAGCAAATGTTGGCATAGATATGGGGAAAGGACTTGCAGCCACTTTGGAAATTAGCTTGAGGTTTTCTCAAAAATCTAGAAACAGAACTACCATATGACTTATCTGTAGAACTCAAAGGACAATGCATACTTCTACAGAAATCATCTACATACATTTCTGCTCTATTCATAATAGCTATGAAATAGAGAAGCCTTGATAGCACCAACACATGAATGGATTATTCATATGGTAAATATATACAATGGAATTTTATTCAACTATGAAAAACATTATATCATAAATTTGTAAGAAAATGGGTGGAAATTCTGAGTGAGGTCCAGAAAGTCAAAAGCTAAATATTCTCAGATTGCAATTTAAAAAATTAGTTTTCTAATTTGGAATGTCAATATAGACCTGGAAGCAAGAAAGAAAAAATGAAGGCAAAGGGGTGAGGAACAGAGAGAGACCTTAGGCTGATGGAGGTTTTACAATGTAAGGGAAAATTTCGGAATTTTGGTTTATTTAAAAAACACAGAAATAGTGTAAGAATCACAGGTGTAGGGATATGGAGCTGCTTCATAGAAGCTGACTATGATTTGCCTCATGCTCTAGCAGAGGCAGGATTTTCTCAGCTGCAGATAGTTTCTGTTAGTGTGTGATGTTTCAAATTCTTGGGACTTTTCAGAGGGTGTATAAACGTTAAGGCCTCAAGAGGTGGTATGGGTTGCTGGTTGGTGGTTGGATGCTGTTGGTCATGGTTTGTCATGGTTTGTCATGGTTTGTTGTGGTTTGTCAAGTAGTTAGGTGCAGAGAAATGAGAAGAAGAAATTAGATATCCTGATGGCAAAGATCAAACTTGCCCCAAGGAACTTGAAACCCCTAATCATGAGGCAGTATTTTAATGATGTTTCCCCCTTTGCCCTCTATCTTTTTTTCTCTCTTATCTGTAATTAGGGGTTTGAAAGGATAGAAGAAAGGGCATAGAGAAGGGTGGAAGAAAGAAGAACCCACAAAGTAGCAAACAATGGCTACAGTAGAATATATATGCTATGAAAATAAAGGAAGGGAATGTGATAAGGTTTAAATGGGTGGGAGGGATAGGGAGAAGGTAGGGTGTATGAGAATGGTCAGGCAAAACTGAAGCTTGACAAATAATACACATAGAAACCCACCTTTTTTAGTTTAAAAAACATAACTTTAAAGACTTTAAATGGTGATATCAAGCATGGATTCATAATGTCAATCCTAGATGCAATGGATTAAATGAAAGCCCCAGAGTCACATATGGGACACCACCCTAGGAATCAATGACCAGGAAGGCTTTGTGGGTCTCCAAAACACAATATAGGCATTACCATTGGTTGACCGCCAGAACTACCTAGTAAGACCATATTGCTGAAGATACACATCAATTTCAAAATACAGAAACACCATGCTATAACTGAGCTGTATGTTTCCTCATACAGGCCAGAAACTGGGAGAGAAAATTCAGAAACCATTGTGCCAAGCTTTAAGCTTTGCATGCTACAATGCCAGCTTGCCAGGCAAAAGATGCGTGCTGGTAAAGTAGTAACATGACTGTTTGGGGGATAACTGTACTAGCTTTCTGTTGCTGTGATAGTACAGCATGACCAAGGCAACTGATATAAGAGTTTATTTGAGCATATAGTTCCAGCTAGCTAAGAGCCCATGGTGACATAGAAGAGCCATGACGGCGAGCATCCTGGCGGGTGAAATAGGAAATAAGCATGAAGCAGAAACGGAAAACTAGAAGTAATGAAAGCTTTTTCATTTCAAACCCTGCCCTTGGTATAAAACTTCCTTCAGCAAAGACTGCATCACCTGAGCCTACACAAAGACCAGATGAGGACCACATATTCAAATACCTGAGACTATGTAGAACATTTTTCATTCAAACTACCACAATAATCAAATGATGTTTATCGAATCTGAGGTCCTCTAGTAGTGAGGTGATGTTTGCGGCCGGTACTATGAAACTGCTCAAAGACCTATGGCTGAAGAAGTGATATAAACTAGGGGTAAACCTCTTTTGTTTTGCTAAATGTCAAACTGTCTTCTAAATATTTTTGTATATACTTATGTACATATCCAAATATTAATGCTTCACTCAGTTTTGATCAAAGAGTCTTCTCTCTGCAGTAAATGACAGTTAATACAGAGATTCATGCCTGGTCAAGGTGCTGAGGACAACTGATTATTGAATGTTCAGCATTAATTGGGACACTGATATTACCCCCCCCCCTTAAGGCTCAGAGAACATAATAGAAGAGGAAGTGGAAAGAATGTGAGAGTTGAATGATGGAGAAGAGGCCACAAAACACTGCTGTGGTGGTTTGAATTAAAAATGGCCCCATAGGTTCATAAGGAGTAGCACTATTAGGAGGTGTGGCCTTGTTGGAGTAGGATTGGCCTTGTTGAAGGAAGTGTCTCAATGGGCAGGCTTTGGGGTCTCAGATACTCAAGTTACACCCATCGTGGCATTCTCTTCCTGCTGCCTTCAGACCAAGAGGCAGAACTCTCAGCTCCTTCTCCAACATGATGTCTGCCTGCATGCCACCATATTTCTCATCGTGACAATAATGAACTAAACTTCTGAACTGTAAGCCAGCCCCAATGAACTGTTTTCCTTTATAAGAGTTGCTGTGGTCATAGCAATAAAACCCCAATGAAGACAACTGTCTAATGCACATAACTTGGCTATGGTACTCACTAGCTCATTACTGCTGGCGTCGCCTGCATAGGGCTCTAGAATGAGCCAGTGAACATTCAGTCATAGAGGGGAATGGGCTCATGGGCTCATCAGTCTCATTTGAAGGAGCTAAAAGTAGCCAAGGGCTCATAGAGGAGGAAAAGACATTGTCATCAGTAATGTAACTGCTAGTTACTCAAACTCCAGCAAACAGCTTAACACCTGTGCCCATACAAGTGGCCCTGGTTAAACCCAGTGAGTCACAAAGTAAAAACAAAAACCAGAAATATACAAAAGTGGTAGGGAGGAGGAGTATGGCTGGTGCTAGTGGAAGAAGGCAGAGAGAGGTTAAGGAATATATGAGACCACAATGTAATATATAGATTTTTATATATGTGTGTATATATGTCTATCTATCTATCTGCCTAGCTTCCTACCTATCTGTATACCCAGTGCAACCTGTCTTCAGCTTCTGACTCATTTGGTCTAGAGTGGAGTGAGGAATGGAAGCTGGTATCTCAAATCAGTTATCCAGGAAATTTTATATAATATACAGAAAGTATTAGGGGAGGATTTGTTTTATTTCTATTTTCATTTAAGACATTAGAGTGTGCTTGAGTTTATGGGCCTCATCTAAGAAAATATAAGAAACCAATGATGTAAGGTTTCATATCTCATCCATTATGATTAGGAGAGAAGGGGAGAAGAATAATTAAATATGGGAAGAAATGACTACTTTTCATTATATTGCAGTGAAATTGGTATAACAAATACCATTTTAAGTGAACAATTAGTGCCATTTAGTACATTGTCATAGCAAATTTAAAAAAATGAGTGTTGGGCTATATAAATGTTTATTATTAGTCCTAAAACTATCACGGTGGTATTATTAACTTGCTATCACAAATAATAAGACACAGACGCCTGTTAGATTTATAATTGCCTTATTGACCTTGGGCTAGGCAGCCATTTTACTTATACTGTCTTAATAACCTCACCATCCATCTCCCAGCCCCCATCCAATGCCATCAGGCTTAATCATTTTCATCTGCTCTACCTTCAATACATAATCCCATATACTTGCTTATAGGCTTCATCTGGGCCTTTTCATGCCCTTAAAGTCCTTCCTCCCAGCCCACGTGGTTTCTTCTTCATGCTAACCCTTCGTGGCATCCTCCTTCTTTCTCTCTGGCTGTCACCTGTGATTCTCTCCTCCAAAGCCTGAGAACCTTGGCCACGCCTACCCCCTTCTGCGCTGCTCAGGTATAGGCTATTTAATCAACCAATCAGGTATGTCTTAGGTAGGTTTAAACAAAAAGTATAGTTTTACACGAGGATAGGTTTACCAGATCTTGAGGGACAGTCACATGGATCAGACCAACCTCCAACAGTATATTCAAATATTGTGTAGCCACCATCTCTATCTAGCTTCCAAGTATTTTCTTTAGCCCTCTAGATTATCAGAATCAAATGAGTCCCTTGTTTCAAACCAAAATCAAATAGAAAAATTCATTAGTTGGGAATGAGGGCGCCTATGTACACATACATATAATAAAAACTGTTACAGAAACTCCCTGAATGGCTCTTTTATTCATAGACTTGTAACAACTTTCCCCAAAAACTTTCCGTTCGGGAGTTTCCCCTAGGAGTCAAGGACATCTAGCCTAATACACAAGATCACGTGCCTAAAACACTGTCTTTGTTAATGAACTGTTTCATGACATATTCCTTCTTACCTCAGTCTCCATGGATTGATTCTTGGTCCTCTATGGTTCTAGGTGTCCCAGATTATAATCCTTTTGTTACTCCCAAATAAACTCACCGTCTTTAGAGATACTTTGTTGTACTTTGTTGTCATTCAAGTAGCTACGCCAAAAAGAAACCAGGTACAGTCATGGTCATTCAAATTGTATTCTCCTCACCTCCACTTTTCTGCATCCACCAACCTGTGTTCTGACTGGGATGCAATAATGACTGCTTGGACATTTCAAATAAGTGGAGTTATGCAGTATGTGGCTCTTTCTGTCTGGATGAAACAGGATTTTATAATAGTAAGTGGTGTTCTCACTATAGCAGGAGAAAAATCCAAGAATGTGAGTACAAGTCTAGAAAGATACAATGATTTAGACTCAAGAAGATGAAGTAGTGCTGATTGCTTCTGTCAGACTGATGAATAATAAAAAGGACAAAGTTAATAAACGAGGACAAGTGTTTAATGAAATGGAGACGAGAGTTTGTGAGGAAGTCTGAAGATGTGAGATAGTAATCTCAGGGTGGTAAGTGAATTGATTAATCACATGTATATGATAAGAGAGATAATTATGATTCAACAGGATTGAGAAGTTTTAGGTAAGCAGTAGAAGGAAGTAAGTGCAGAGTTGATTATAATGACAGATCTTAGATTCTATTGCTTTGTTAGGGTGGAAAGTAAGCAGGATAGGTAGATATTGAGAAATATTTAAGTTCATGTATTAAAACACTTGAGACTGAAGAGTTGTCACAGGGTAATTCTAAAAAGTATTAGAAGTGGAGCTAGCTTCATGCTGTCCCCCGAATGCCATTATTCAGCCACTGTTCCCCTAATCGTAACCAGGGCTGCTGCACCAGGAACATCTAGGTTAGATCCTATCCCCCAACCCCCTGCCCGCCAGGTACCGGGGGCATGTCATCTTCCCTTAGCTGCCTGCTGTCTGCTGAGCTTCATTGTCTGGGCACTGCTCCACCAGATGTCAGCAGACCCACTACAACAGGAACATCCTGCTTCCATCCTCCCCCTCCACAATCCATTCTCCTGTTCCCCTGGGGCATACCCAGCTGCTCTGAGATGTGCACTACTTCCCTGAGTTTTATTGTCCAGCCTAGGCCTGCTGTACCAGTTGTGTCCAGTGTTAGGTCCACATTCCTGACACCTGGAACATCCAGGAACAACCAGATGGCTTAAAGGCCAACATAAGAACATAATCAATAGGCAACAGAGTCCACGTCAGAGATAGACCCTACTACCCTTATTAGGGAGTCCACATGAGTCCTGAGCTGCCCATCTGCTACCTTTGTGTAGGGAACCTAAGTCCAGTCCATGCATGGTCCTTGGTTGGTGCTTCAGTCTCCACAAGCCCTTCTGGGCCCTGGTTAGTTGGCTATGTTGCTCTTCTTGTAGATCTCTTAGCACCTCCAGGTCCTTCGATCCTTCCTCCCACTTTTCCCCAAGACTCCCTACACTTGGCCCAATGTTTGGCTGTGAGTTTCGGCATGTGTTTCCATCCACTTCTTTTGGAGGAGAGCTATGGTAGGCTCTTGTCTGTGAGCATAGAAGAATATCATTAATAGTGTGTTAGAGGTTGATCACTTCTCCCGGGTGGGGGCTGCCTCACCAGACCACAAGAGAAGAGGACAAGCTTAGACCTGATGCATCTTGATGAGCTGAGGTAGAAGGGTGGATGGGGCTCCCCTTTCTGAGGAACTGGGGAGAGAGGAGGGGAGTGGAGGGAAGAAGGGTGGGGTGAGAAGGATAGAAGGAAGGGAGCTACAATGGGGATGTAAAGTGGATAAATAAATTAATTTTATTAAAAAAGAACACAATTAACAAAATCCAGGGCAATATGGCACCTTCAGCGCACATCTATCCCACCACAGCAAGTCCTAGATATCCTAATACAATGGAATCACAAGAAAATGACATTAAATCAAATCTTATAAAAAATGATAGAGGCCTTTGAAGAGGAAACAAATAAATCCCTTAAAGAAATACAGGAAAATACCATCACACAGAGAGTAGGAGGCCTTTAAAGAGAAAATGAACAAGTCCCTTAAAGAAATAGAGTAAAACACAATTAAACAGGTGAAGAAAATGAATAAAACTGTTCAAGACCTAAAAATGGAAGTAGAAGCAATAAAGAAAACACAAACTGAGGGAACCTTGGAGATGGAAAACTTAGGGAATTGAACAGGAACAATAGACACAAGATTTTAAAACATGGAAGGCATAGAAGATACAATAGAAGAAATTGATACACTACACAAAGAAAAACCTTAAATCCAAAATATTCTCAATACAAAACATCCAGGAAATCTGGGACACTATGAAAAGACCTAACCTAAGAATAATAGGAATAGAAAAAGGTGAAGAGTCCCAGATCCAAGGACCAAAAATTATTTTCAACAAAATCATAGAAGAAAACTTTCTCAACCTAAAAAGAGGGATATCTATAAACATACAAGAAGCATACAGAATACCTGTTAGACTGGACCAGAAGAATAATCCTTCAGCCACATAATAATCAAAACACCAAATCTACAGAACAAAGAAAGAATATTAAAAGTTGCAAGGGAAAAGGGCCAAGTAAAATATAAAGGCAGACCTATCAAAAGACAAAACCAAATTTAAACACTATCCACAAATCCAGCCCTTCAGAAAATACTAGAAGGAAAACTCCAACCCAATGAGGTTAACTACACCCAAGAAAACAAAGGAAATAAATAATTCTACACCATCAAAAACAAAAGAGAAACACACACACACACACACACACACACACACACACACCATAAAAATAACAGGAACTAACAATCATTGGTTATTAATGTCTCTCAACATCAATGGATTCAATTCCCCAATAAAAAGATATGGGCCAACAGAATGCTGAGGTCCTGGGATGGGTTGTTGGTATACTCGTCTTCTGATAGATATGAGAACGAAAAATAATTCATGAACATAATGGCATCAATAAGCTACCTTTAAATGATGACTTGAACATAATATTCTGAAATAGTCCACCTAATCTACAGTATAAAATGATAGGCTCTCTTCCACCACTATACTGTCCATTATGAAGAGGTGCTTAGCATTAAAACTGCTAATGCTAGAAAAGTGCTAAACTTAAAGTCTTTAATAAGTGGATGCATAGTTGGATTGAGTAGGCACCTTGGGATTTTCTAGCTGTGACTTTTCGATGGTTCAGTTGTAAAGGCAGCTGCTGCAGCCTTCTGGTCTGAGTCTGCTGAGGTAGATCACCAGGACCCGCATAGGAGGAGAGCACCAGCTCCTACAAGTTGTGTTTTGACCTGCATGTGCTGTGGCATGCAATACCAAGGCTTGGTTCTTACTTTTTAAAAAGTCTATACTTTTACACACAAATAAATGTGGGAGAGATTGCTATTTTAGTTTTCTGTGTGACAAAATGTGCTTGGCCTAAGGTTATTACTTGAATCAACAGTCTCATTTATAAAAAAAATAAATCTGTAATAAAAACTGACATAAATGTTTGCTTCTGTTATCATCTTGATAATCTTGAAAAATCTCAATTTTTACTTTAGAGTTATTTTTTGTAAGCTATGAAATGCTGGGTCTATGTCTAAAATGTAATACTTGTTGAATAAGTGATTTACATTGTATTTAAGATCCCATATTTAATTAGTGAAAGAAAAATAGCTCTCAAAAACTTTTATTTATTTAGTGATAGAAGAGTGGTGGGGAGAAAAAGAACAATATTTTTTGGTAAACGTTTTCATTTTTACCACTAGATTTTTTTTTGATTGTTTTTTTATTTGTAAGATTTTAATGTAAGCACATTATTCCATTTTCCCTTCCTCCAAGTTCTCCCTTATTCTTTTTCTTGGTCTCTCTTAAATTCATGTTTTTTTTTTTCATTAACTGTGACATGCAAATATGTTTACATGTACATATTTGGGAATGTACATACACATACATTCCTAAATGTAACCTGCTCAATCAGTATAATGTTATCTGCATGTGCCTTTTCAGGGCTGATGATTTGGTATTGAACATTTTCAAACGGGGCAATTTTAAACATGAGAAAGGATTTTTGTGTATCTAATCACATAGGCATCAAGTTTACCCAATTCCTCATGATACACAAGTTTCTAGTCAGGCAACACAGGGTCACAGCTTGAGTATTTGTGGTGTGTGTACAACAGGAATGTGTGGTGGTTAGAGGTTATTGTCAGGTTTCCTCAATTGATCTTCATTTTATCTTTTGAAACAGGGAGTTCATCAATTTGGCCAGACCCCAGATAGCCTTTGACTCCCCAGTGCTAGGATTACAGACCCAGATCAGCACTGTCTTACCTGTGCTGGAGAGTTGGAAACAAATAAATCCCTTAATTTATTTATTTGCACGGTAAGGACTTTAATGACTAAGCCATCTCCCCAGCCTCAGGATCACCAATATTTAATGGCTCAAAAAAAAGTGAAAATAGTCTCAAAGAAATATTGATTTTGTATATTTGATTTTACACTGTATTGTATTAAATTGTACACATCTAAGTGTTCCACAGTGAACAATGGCAATTTATATGGCACAAGATAAATTTATTAAACACCAAGTTTTAGAAATAAAGACAAGCTTTCCAGTCTTCCAGGGCTCCTTCTTCTTTTTTTTTTTTTTTTAAATAATTTAACTTCTATGTGCATTAGTGTAAAGGTGTCAGATCCCTTGGAATTGGCATTACAGACAGTTGTGGGCTGCCATGTGGGTGCTGGGAATTGAACCTAGGTCCTTCGGAAGAGCAGACAGTGCTCTTACCCACTGAGCCATCTCTCCAGCACCCCCCCTCCCCCAGTGTTCCCTCTTATCATCTCCAGCCTGTCAGGGTGTGGTGGGCAGTCTGAAATAACTGAATCTTGCGTTTCTCTTACACAGCAGTTTGCAAGTTGTGGTTTACTAACAGGTATTAACTGGTAGTTTTCTTTTGTCAATTATTCTAAAGGGCTAGTATGAGTAATTGCACATTTTCTAGAAATAAATAAATAGGTTATTAATGTTCTTCTTTTCATGCCTGCCTTAATGTTCGTAACAGAGAACTGCTTAAAACACAGGTTTCTAGGGCCTAACCCTAGAGAACTCGGATTTCTGACCAACTGTCAGCTTGTGCTTCTTGTGTACCATGGTGAACCTGTGAACTGGGTATAGAGCACTTGAACACAAAGGCCTTAATTTGTGATTCTCACTAAACACAACTCAGTTTATTAAGCATGAAATAAATTGCCCAAACCACTCTCCTGGCGAAGTTACTGTGTTAGCACTCATTAAGTCGGATCTGCCCTCATTTGGTTGCTGCGGCCTTCCATTTCTGGGCAACTAACTTGGAGGAATTTATTCACTGTCTTTTCTTTGCCACACTGCTGCAGTCTAGCCTGCCAAGAGAGCAAGGGTCGCCCCGCTGCTTCACTGTGGTTGTTATCTAAGGCAGGCGGCCCAGTGAAACAAACTCAGCAGGAGGTCTTGATAGGCAATTTGTGAGCCCCTATCTATATGCTCAAGCCTGACCCACTGCACTGGGCCAACGCTACCCAACGCCCAGTTGCCAGTGTTCCCCTCCAGCGAAAGGACAGTCTGTGTGAGCAGTGGGCGAGTTCGGACCCCCCCACCCTCGCGGCGAGCCCCGTGCCCGAGCCTTCGGTAGCTGCACCGCGGTAGCTCGGGGAAGAGTTCCGCCCGAGCCGGTCTCCACGGCAGCCGCCTTCCGAAGAGCTCGTGGCGGCAACTCGGCCACCCGGACCCCCGGCCGCGAAGATGTCCTCCAACGTCAGCTTGCTGCGCGAGACCTCCCGGCAGGTCGTTGCCGGAGCGTCTGCAGGTAAGGCGGCCAGCTCCCCGCGCTCGCGGCTCCTCCGCCGCGCCACCCGCAACGTCCCTAACACTCAGGCAGCAAACGGGCAAGCAGCCGGGGGGCGGCCGTGTCCTCTGTTTGGGGCAGTCCCCACCAGCCGCTCTGCTTGCAGGTTCCTGGTTTTCTCTGTTCCTAGGCTGAGAAGCTTCAAAGGACTCCTCCAGTCCCTGAAACTTACTGTCCCTGAAACTGTGACTTTGAGAAAGCTTCACAACCCCCCTCCTTTTCCCCTTCCTTTTAACAGCTCCAGTTTAGTCGTAAGTTTCTTAGCAATTCTCTTCTGAGCGCCAAGCTAGAAAGGGTGATAAAATTTGCCTTTCTTCACAGGGATTCTTAAGGTATACTCTGCTTCTTGGGGATACATGCACGCCATAAGTAGATATATAAAAATTAAGCACACATGCTAACACATATAAACATCTTTGATGTAATGGACTCATTAATTTGTGGAGAGGTATGATGGGGGAGAGGCTTTACAAAAAAAATCTGTTAAAACCAGCCTTGGAAATAATTACTATCAAATGCAGCAGAGAATGTTGTTTGTCATTAAGTTATGCGTACATACTTTAGGGATGTTTTAAAGCAAGTTGGTTGAAAATTTATTTTCATATATCATGATGCATTTTAATTTAATTAGCTTAGGTTGTGAAAATTTTATAACTAGCTATTTTAATGAATTATATTATGGTAACAATGATAAATAATATTAAGATTGACTGAAAGATGTCCAAGATATACTTTGATTAGTAACATTTATTTATTTTCAAACAAATTTGAACTTTTAAATAATGGACTTCAAATTTTGCTTCAAATTTTTGACTAGCAATATATCATGAACTAGCTGCATTTCAGGGGTACCATAAGCATTTAGATATGTCACATAATCAGCATACTTTCTTAAGATGATATAATTATGAAAATGAGGCATTTGTTTCTTACATGTATATATATGCTTCATCACAACTCTGTGATCCTGAGCAAAGAACAGTCATCTAGACCAGAGAAAAATGAAGTTGTTTAACATCTCAAGTTATGCCCAGTGACTTTCAGGGATCTCTTTTGGTTTGTATAATAATATGTATTAGGCACAGTTAAACACAAAGACTGGTTAAAAGTAGATCATATTCTAGTCCTATTTATGCTGACTATCCTTGCATAAGTATTTGGCACAGATGTATTGATGCCATCATATATAGTTATGTTAGTTATTTTTATAATGTTGTATTTGTTTCTCAGTTTCTCTCTTAACCCTGCTATCACCCAAATAGTTGAAATTCTATTATATTATTTGCTTATCAAGCTTTACACTACAATCCTGAGCAGTTTTAACCTATTCTTAACCCTCTGAGTCAGTCTGACTTCTCTGAGTGTAAATCCCAGAGATACTTGCACTTTATGGCTTTCCGGCTCAGCTGAATTTTGCCTCATCTCTCCTTGACCTCTGCCCCATGGCTGAATGCCCTACTTTCTCCTCCAGTTCCTCCTCTTATGCAGGCCAGGAAGTTCAGCCCCATTCTCTCCCCTGATTGGCTATAAGCTGCTTTATTGGCATATCAGGGGACAATTAGGGAGCAGTGTTTGCACACCACTGAAACAGGATATTCTCAGAACAGGGATTGCAACCAGAGATGGGGTGGGTACAGAAATCAGCATTGGAATTACAGAATAATCTTATGCCTGAATCCTTATTAATGTAAATGGAAAATAATCAGCTAATATAAATAAATGTTAAGCTAAATTTAAAAGGCTGGTTGGTTTATACAGTTTATATTGTTGAATTCTTGATAGGTAAGAAGGATAATTAATACTTTCAGCATCCTAAAGTCATATTTTTTTTACTTGACATTTAAAACATATTCATAAAAATTTAAATTTATTGAAACTCTAGTAATGTAGGCTGATCCTATTACATGTTCTAGAGCAAGGGCCAGAAAAAAAAAGTATATACAAGAGAGGTAGAATTTTTATAAAAATAAGATACAGTTGAATCTCTGATTACTGATGCTAACATCTGTCTCTTTCTGAGTATTATAATGATCTTCTGACTTTTAAAGTCAAAAAATATCTTCTAAAAGAATGTTCTTTTAAGGAAAAAAGTAAAGAAATGGGAGTGGCTTATCAGAAAGATACAAGTGTCTCCTGGCATTCAAGGTTTTGGTATCATTCTATGGAGAAACTGGAGCACTGAGGATAATACAGGATGTCATGTTTCTTCATCTCGTCTATGTCAGGTGGTCTGTCATCTTCAAGGCTGGAGAATAATGACTAACACTAGTACCACTGTATCCCTACTGAGTGTTACTGTGGTTTACCATGCTTCCAAACACATTTACTGTTAGGTCTTATCTAGGGTACCAACTACACAGGGAGCTAAGATCACCAAGTGGGAATTGAATTCCGGTCCTTTGGAAGATCTGAACCAGTGGATTATTTCTCTAGCCCTTATCATCCTTTTGACAAGGAGAACAGACTAATGTGCCATGCCAACTGCCTCATATGGAGATGTATAAGGCTGGGAGAGTGCCAACCCGACAGACATATTTCCCTATGTGATCTTAAAACCTGGAAATGTTTTGTTTCTCACAGTTAACTGTTACTTTGAGTTTTTCATTCTATGTGCTAGAATTTGGTTTCCAATAGCTTCCAAGTATTCATGCTCTTGAATGATCTTCCTGGACAGTGAGACAGAGACAGAATTCTAGGAATAGATTCAGAATTGCCCAGTGTTGATAAGAACCCAACTCTATCGATTAGCTATAGCAAATCCCCATTGGATGGGTGGCATATGTGGCTTGGCGGAATCTCAGAGGAAAGATAGAAAAACTAGACATGCCACGAAAGGGTTAATATGTGTATTTACAATATACTACAAGAGGGTTTGTGATATTTGCACTTAAAAGACTAAAGGTGTCATTAGCAGTTTGTCAACTTGCATCTACAGCTTAGTTTAAGGCTCGTAGTTATAGTTATATCTTGTAGTATAGCTAGATTTTGCTACTAATGGTAACTTTGTCCTGTGTGATAAAGGTTGTGTTCAAGCTAGTCAATATGCACTGGATCTTTAAAATATAAATTTTAGAGCTGGGCAGTGGTGGTGCACATGCCTTTAATCATAAAACGTGGGAGGCACAGGCAGGTGGATTTCTGTGTTTGAGGGCAGCCTGGTCTAGAGTGAGTTCCAGAACAGCTAGGACGACACAAAGAAAACCTGTCTCAAACAAACAACAACAAACAAACAACAAAACAAAACAAAAACAACAAAAACCCAATAATCATTTAATAATTTTAGTTTTAGGGATTGTGTGTGTTTGTTTGTGTGTGTGTGTATGTGTGTGTGTGAGTGTGTATTCACACACACACAGGAGAAGGTGTTTGATTTTCCAGATCTGGAGTTACAGGCCCTACATGGGTGCTTAGACCCAAAGTCTGGTCCTTTTCAAGATATTCTGAACTTCATCCGTCCAGCCAGTGTAATACATTTGTATAGAATAATCTGTGCTCTTAGACTTTCTGTCCTACACACATGGCCATTATCCTCAGCCTCTCATAGGACTTTCCTAGCTAAACCTCAGAACCTTTGGGCTGTCAGGTCTATGAGACATACCAATAAAGTGGACTCCTACGTTGTATTCACACTGAATTCTCTTTCGTGGCACCAACTATAAGGTCTTCCTCCTACTTCCTAAGATCTTATTTCTTTCTCTCCAAGTATGTAACTTTAAAGGCTTCCTAGACTTATTTCCCTCCATGGGCCACAAACATAACCATTCTTCCAGAGTGCGCTGATTTGTATTTCGAACCTCCTCCAGTGGGCAGCCTACCCCCAGGGATCCTGGAGGCATACTCTAGCTTCACATCTTTATCAATTAATTTATTTTACTTTGCCCCTTTTCCACAAGTACATTGCTTTTATTGAAACTATTATTTAAACCAATGTTCTTAGCTTCAAATAATAGCACAATGTTTAGGTGTGTGAGTCCTAGAAGTCAATAATGAGAACTCAAGGTCCAACATTGGAAAATGGATAAAGATGAGGGTTAGAAATCATTTTTGTTACTCAAGAAATCTGATGGCAACTGGGTGTGGTGACAGTCACCTTTAATCCTAACACTTAAGAGGCAGAGGCAGGCAATTCTGTTGAGTTCAGCCCAGCTTGGTGTATATAATGAGACTCTATCGAGAAAACCAAACAAGAAATATAGTGGTACCTGGAAATTTGTTTAAAATGTTGGACTTTTGGCTTCCAAGTATGACTATGCCAGAATCTACATTATATGTAGGCTTCAGGTTATTGGCTTATATTTTTATTTTGAAAGTGTACTGTGTTAGATCTTTGAGCAAAAGTGCTTCACAGAGTGGGAGGGCTCAAGCTATATAGCAGAGAGTAGAGAATAAAATGTTTTTAGTTTCACTGTGGATCAGCGTGTGCATGCAGGTTGGAAGAGAGTGAATTCTGCAGCCCTCATACTGTTGCCCCTCTGTTAGCTTGAAGACATATTTTTTGCCTTTCTTCCATACATTTCATTTGGTTTCTGCTAACTGAGCTGCTTGTACTTCAATTTCAATGCCTGGAATATGTTCTGCTTTTTTCTCTCTGTTGAAATATTAACCATTTCCCAAAGTCTGGCTTGAGAACATCCCCCACCCTCCCACCCCTTAGATATTTTGAAGCGTTCTCTCTAGATTCTTCCAGCTTTAACATTCTCATTAACATGCGAATAATGCAAATATTAAACGAGCTAACACCCATTGAATGTTAAATGCCTATCAGTTCTAGGCTAATGCCTTGTCTTAGTTCCACTACTGTTACTATTCACTACTATAACTTGAACAAAAACCATTTGGAGAGGAAAGGTTTTCTTTGGCTTACTCTTCCTTATTGCTGTTCATTACTGAAGGAAGTCGGACAGAAACTTAAACATGGCAGGAACTTGGAGGCAGGAGCTGATGCAGAGGCCATGAGGAGTGCTGTTTACTGGCTTGCTCCCCTGGCTTGTTCAGCTTGCTTTCTTATAGAACCCTGGACCCCTAGCCCAGGAGTGGGCTCACCCACAATAGGGTGGGCTCTCTAACATCAATTACTAATTAATAAAATGCTCTACAGGCTTATGGAGCATTTTCTCATTTGGGGTTCCCTCCTTTCAGATGACTCTAGCCTATGTTAACATAAAATTAGCCAGCAGATGCCCATTGAGTATTAATTGACAGTCAGTTCTATTCTTCACAGGAATTAATATCTTTAATCTTCTCATGGCTGTTCAAGGCAGACAACATAATTCCTACTCACAGAAGAAGGAGCAGACACACAGAGAGTAAATAACAGGAAATTAGGGATAGAGGAGGGACTTGGGGAATGTTACTCTCATTGCCAGATATTTTCAGAAGTGAGAGGGATCATGTGTGTCCTGTCTTACTTTCTGTAGCTCCTAGTAGTTTATATTTCTTAAAGAACTCTTTTCTACAAATACAGTTTTTTAAACATGTTCACTAAGTAATATTATTCTTATCTAGAGGGAACAAGATTCACTTATATCCAAAATAAAATCTTTATTTTAATGGCAATCCATCCAGGGCCTCCACATGCAGCTGGGCAAATTTTGGAATGAAAAGGGGCTCTGGATAAGGACCAAGTAGCCTATACCTAACATGGACTATCCTAAAGCACTTTCTCCTCTTCCTCCTCCTTTTTCTTTTCCTCCTCCTCCTTCTGTTGCTTAAAAATCTACCTGTGATTACCAGAAAGAATAACAACAACAATGACAGAATACCTCACACTGGTTTTGGCTTCTAATATCCTTAACCTCAAAACCCCATCCTTACATTGCTAAGTTCTAGGAGACTTTGTCATTCACATGGTCAGTTCCTATGGATCTAGAACCATGGATTCACTTCAGACAGTCCTCCTTCTCTTCTTCTTCTAGATGAAGATTTTTGTTTTCAGTTGTATGTTTTTCTAGATGTATTGTTTTCAGTTATGCATATGTGTGTGGTCTGTGTATGGGTATGTGCACTTGAAGGCCAGTCCCCTCTGAGGCCAGAGTCGTGGGATTTGCCAAAAGTGGGTTCTCAGGATGGAACCCAAGTCTTCTGCAAGAGTACTATGGTCTTTCAACTGCAGAGCCAACTTTCCAGTTCTGTCTCTTTATTTTCTTAGTGACTAATTTGTGCCCTTCTACATGTTCTGAAAGCCCCACCCCTTTTAAAAAATGTATTCTATGATCCTTTCAGGTCCACTCAGAAGCTTATTTACTCCAAACTCTCATGAAACTTTTACACCCAAATTCAGAATCTCCTGAATGCTCTGTTGAAGTCGCTCTGGTTTCCTGGGAGCTCTTTCTCCAGGACCTGTCAGGTGTTCTTGTAGTTTTGCCACTAGACTATACTCACAGAATCTCTTCCAAACCTGGAGTCCCTCTGCAATCTCTCAGAAACTTATTCTTCAAGTCTCCGAGTCCTACCCTTAATGCCTCCCTAGAGCTTATTTCTCTTTTTTATAGGTTAACTGTGCTAGTAGGACACAATTCACCAACATTTTTGTTCACTCTTACCTACCTCAGCCTCAGTCTGGTCCTTTGTGATTTGTAAGTATACACCCTATGTCTTCATCAATTTCTGTGTTCTACTTTGTCACCTCCCAAATGCCATCACTTTGGTTGAAATTAACTGATCAAATTATTCTGGAAAAAAAAGGGATTTCTAATTTTGTGTTAAACACAGTTCAAACACTTTGTGAATTGTAGTCTCATTATTGACTGTTAGCAAATGAGAGTGAAATGCAAACCTTCTGGAGAGAGGAAACTTGGGAATCATGGACAGGCTTCAAGAGATTAATCTGAGAGCAAATAAAATTATTTTTTTTCAGAATATAAACAATATTTATTTAATATTTCAACATTTTGTTTTCAATAAAACATAAAAGTTTTGTTTGTTATCTAGTTGTCTAAGCGTTTCCCTTTTTTTGATATTCTTTTTTTTATTTAATTTTATTTTTTTCTTATCAGTTACATTTTATTAACTCTGTATCCCAGCCGTGTCCTGCTCCCTCATTCCCTCCCAATCCCACCCTCCCTCCCTCATCTCCACCATGCCCCTTTCCAAGTCCACTGATAGGGGGGGACCTCCTCCCCATTCATCTGATCCTGTTTTATCAGGTATCTTCAGGGCTGGCTGCAAAGCCCTCCTCTGTGGCCTAACAGGACTGCTCCTCCCTTGGGGGGTGGGGAGGTCAAAGAGCCAGTCATTGAGTTCCTGTTAGAAATAGTCCTTGTTCCCCTCACTGTGGGAAACCAATTGGTTACTGAGCTACCACAGGCTACATCTGAGCAGAGGTTCTAGGTTATGTCCATACATGGTCCTTGGTTGAATGTCAGTCTCTGAAAAGACCCTGTGCCCAGGTATATTTGGTCCTTGTGGAGCTCCTATTCTTTCCCCATCATACTAACTCCCCTTCTTTCATATGATTCCCTGTACTCTGCTGAAGGTTTGGTCATGAGTCTTTGTATCTGCTTTGAAAACACTGCTAGTTAGAGTCTTTCAGATGCTCTCAGTAGACTCCTGTCATACATTCAATGCACATCCCATCTGTATTTCTAAACGAGGATTGAGCATCTTACCCCATGTCTGCTCTCTTGATTATCTTTTTTAGGTGTATAGATTTCATTATGTTTGTCATATCTTATAGGTCTATATAAGTGAGTATATACCGTGTTTGTCTTTCTCCTTCTGGGATATTTCACTCAGAATGATCTTTTCTAGATCCCACCATTTGCCTGCAAATTTCATGATTTCCTCCTTTTTGATTGCTGAGTAGTATTCCATTGTGTAAAAATACCACAATTTCTGTACCCATTCCTCCGTTGATGGACATCTGGGTTGTTTCCAGGTTCTGGCTATTACAAATAAAGCTGCTATAAACATGGTTGAGCAAAGATCCCTTTTGTGTACTTGAGCAAACTTTGGATATATACCTAGCAGTGGTATAGCTGGGTCTTGAGGAAGCACTATTCCTAATTGTCTTAGAAAGCGCCAGATAGATTTCCAGAGTGGTTGTATCAGTTTACATTCCCACCAGCAGTGGAGGAGGGTTCCCCTTTCTCCACAACCTCTCCAGCATGTGTTGTCCCTTGAGTTTTTCATTTTGGCCATTCTGATGGGTTTAGATGAAATCTCAGGGTTGTTTTGATTTGCATTTCCCTAATGGCTAATGAGGTTGAGCATTTCTTTAAGTGTTTCTCTGCCATTCGATAATCCTCTGTCAAGAATTCTCTGATTATCTCTGTTCCCCATTTTTTTTTAATTGGATTACTTGGTTTGCTGCTTTTCAGCTTCTTTAGTTCTTTGTATATACTCGATATTAGTCCTCTGTCAGATAAAGGGTTAGTGAAGATTCTTTCCCAATCTGTAGGCAGTCATTTTGTTTTGTTGATGGTGTCCTTTGCTTTACAGAAGCTTTTCAGTTTCATGAGGTCCCATTTATTAATTGTTGCTCTTAGAGCCTGTGTTGTTGGTGTTCTGTTCAGGAAGTTGTCTCCTGTGCCAAAGAGTTCTAGGCTGTGCCACACTTTTTCTTCTAACAGATTTAGAGTATCTGGTTTTATGTTGAGGTCTTTGATCCACTTGGACTTTAGTTTTGTGCAGGGTGATAAATATGGATCTATTTTCATTTTTCTGCATGTAGACATCCAGTTGGACCAGCACCATTTGTTGAAGATGCTGTCTTTTTTCTTGAATGGTTTTGGCTTCTTTGTCAAAAATCGAGTATTCATAGGTGTGTGGGTTTATTTCTTGGTCTTCTATGTGGTTCCACTGATCCTCCTTTCTGTTTTTATGCCAATACCATGCAGTTTTTATTACTATTGCTCTGTAGTACAATTTGAGATCGGGGATGGAGATACCTCCAGATGATCTGTTGTTGTACAGGATTGTTTTGGAGATTCTGGGTTTTTTGTTTCTCCATATGAAGCTGAGAATCTTTTTTTCAAGGTCTGTAAAGAATTGAGTTGGTATTTTGATGGGAATTGCATTGAATCTGTAGATTGCTTTTGGCAGGATGGCCATTTTCACAGTGTTAATCCTACCAATCCATGAGCACGGGAGATCTTTCCATCTTCTGAGATCTTCAATTTCTTTCTTCAAAGACTTGAAGTTTTTCTCAAACAGGTCTTTCACTTGCTTGGTTAGTGTCACCCCAAGGTACTTTATGTGGTTAGTGGCTATTGTGAAGGGTGTTGTTTCCCTAATTTCTTTCTCAGCCTTTTTGTCTTTGGTATACAGGAGGGCTTCTGATTTTTTTGAGTTGATTTTGTATCCTGCCACTTTGCTGAAGGTGTTTATCAGCTGGAGGAGTTCTCTGGTTGAATTTTTGGGGTCGCTCATGTATACTATCATATCATCTGCGAATAATGAAACTTTGAACTCTTCCTTTCCGATTTGTATCCCCTTGATCTCCTTTAGTTGTCTTATTGCTCTGGCTAGGACTTCAAGTACTATGTTGAAGAGGTAGGGAGAGAGTGGGCAGCCTTGTCTTGTCCCTGATTTCAGTGGGATTGATTTAAGTTTCTCTCCATTGAGTTTGATGTTGGCTATAGGCTTGCTGTATATTGCCTTTACTATGTTTAGATATGTGCCTTGTATCCCTGTTCTCTCCAAGACTTTAAACATGAATGGGTGTTGGACTTTGTCAAATGATTTTTCAGCATCTAAGGAGATGATTATGTGGTTTTTCTCCTTCAGTTTGTTTATGTGGTGGATTACATTGATGGATTTTCGTATGTTGAGCCACCCTTGCATGCCTGGGATGAAGCCTACTTGGTCATCGTGGATGATATCTTTGATGTGTTCTTGGATTCGGTTTGCAAGTATTTTATTGAGTATTTTTGCGACAATGTTCATAAGAGAGAGAGGTGTGAATTTTTTTTTTGTTGTTGGGTCTTTGTGTGGTTTAGGTATCAGGGTGACTGTCACTTCATAGAATGAGTTTGGTAATGTACCTTCTGTTTCTATTTTGTGGAATAGTTTGAGGAGAATTGGTGCCAGCACTTCTTTGAAGGTCTGGTAGAATTCCGCACTGAAACCATCTGGCCCAGGGCTTTTTTTGGAGGGGAGACTGTGAATGACTGCTTCAATATCCTTGGGGGATATAGGGCTATTCAGTCTTTCTACCTGATCTTGACTTAATGTTGGAAGATGGAATCTATCAAGAAAATTGTCCATTTCATTTAGGTTTTCAAATTTTGTGGCATATAGGCTTTTGTAGTATGACCTAATGATTGTTTGAATTTCCTCTGTGTCTGTAGTTATGTAACCCTTTTCGTTTCTGATTTTGCTGATTTGGTTAGATTCTCTCTGCTTTTTAGTTAGTTTGGCTAAGAGTTTGTCTATCTTGCTGATTTTCTCAAAGAACCAGCTCTTGGTTTCATTGATTCTTTGAATAGTTTTATTTGTTTCTAATTGATTGATTTCAGCCCTGAGTTTGATTATTTCCAGCCTTCTGCTCCTCTTGGGTGTATCTGCTTCTTTTTTTTCTAGGGTTTTCAGTTGGGCCATTAAGTTGTTTGATGTGATATTACGAATTTCTTCTTGCAGGCACTTAGTGCTATAAATTTTCCTCTGAGCACTGCTTTAAATGTGTCCCATAAATTTGGGTATGTTGTGTCTTCATTTTCATTGAATTCTAGGAAGTCTTAATTTCTTTCTTTATTTCTTCCTTAACCCAGCTGTCATTGAGTAACGAGTTGTTCAATTTCCATGTGCGTGTCGGCTTTTTGTTATTTCTGTTGTTAGATCCAGCTTTAGTCCGTGGTGGTCAGATAGAATACAAGAGATTATTTCAGTCTTTTTGTATCTGTTGAAGCTTGCTTTATGACCAACTGTATGGTCTATTTTGGAGAAGGTTCCATGTGGTGCTGAAAAGAAGGTATACTCTTTTGAGTTTGGATGAAAAGATCTGTAGACGTCTATTAGGTCCATTTGATTTAGGGATTCTGTAAGTGTTTTTATTTCCCTATTTGTTTTCTGTCTAGTTGATCTGTCCCTTGGTGAGAGTGGAGTGTTGAAGATTTTTCCTTTGATGAGAATATAGTGGCCCTCCTTATCTTTTTTGATTAACTTGGGTTGAAAGTCTATTTTATTAGATATTAGGATGACTACTCCAGCTTGTTTTCTGGAACCATTTGCTTGAAAAACATTTTTCCAGCCCTTTACTCTGAGGTAGTGTTTATCTTTGTTGCATAGGTGTGTTTCTTGGATGCAACAGAATGTTGGATCCTGTTTCCACAACCATTCTGTTAGTCTGTGTCTTTTAATTGGGGAGTTGAGTCCGTTGATGTTGATAGATACTAGTGACCAACAATTGTTACTTACTTTTGATGTGGGGTTGGTGGTGTCACTGTGTTTCATTGCTTGTATTCTTTTGATTTTTTTGTTGTGTAGTTATCTATTTCCTCTGTTTGCTTAGATGTAGTTGTTTTCTTTGGTTTGGAGTTTCCCTTCTAGTAACTTCTGTAGAGCTGGGTTACTATGTAGATATTGTTTAAATTTGGTTTTGTCTTGGAATATTTTGAATTCTCCGTCTATGTTGATTGAAAGTTTTGCTGGGTATAGTAGTCTGGGTTGGAATCTGTGGTCCCTTAAGGACTGCATGATTTCTGTCCAGGCCCTTCTGGCTTTCATAGTTTCTGTTGAGAAATCTGGTGTGATTCTGATAGGTCTACCTTCATATGTTACTTGGCCTTTTTCCCTTGCTGCTTTTAGAATTTTTTCTTTGTTTTGTAGGTTCAGTGTTTTGACTATGATGTGACATGAATAATTTCTTTTCTGGTCTAGTCTACTTGGTGTTCTGTAGGCCTCTTGTATGTTTATGGCCATCTCCTTTTTTAAGTTGGTAAAGTTTTCTTCTATAATTTTCTTGAAAATATTTTCCAGACCTTTGAGCCTGATGTCTTCTTTTTCTCCTACTCCTATTATTCTTAGATTTTGTCTTTTCATGGTGTCCTTGATTTCTTGGATATTTTGTGTTTGGAACTTTTCTGATTTTATTTTTTCTTTGAGAGATGTGTCAATTTCCACAAGTGTATCCTCAGCTCCTGAGTTTCTTTCTTCCATCTCTTGTATTCTCTTGGTGATGCTTACCTTTGTAGTTTCCGATCTTTTCTCTATGTTCTCCAGCTCCTGGTTTTTCTCTATTTGTGTTTTCTTTATTGATTCTAATTCTGTTTTCATGTCTTGCACTATTTCCTTCATCTGTTTGAATGTGGAGTCCTGCTTTTCAATGACAGCTTCTATTTTTTTGTCCGTTTACTCTCTATGTATTACTAATTGTGCCTCTACTTCTTTGGGTATAATTGGCTGTATTTCTATGAGAGCTTTGTTTATTTCTTCTTTATTTGCCTTTATTTGTGTGGGCATTCCTTTGAGAGCTTTGTGCATTTCTTCTTTGTTTGCCTCAATTTTTGTGGTCATTTCTCTGAGAGCTCGATTTGTTTCCTCTTGGTTCGTCTCGATTTCTTTGGCTATTTCTCTGAGGGCTTTGTTCATTTCATCTTTATGGGCCTCTAATAGCTGAAGAAACAGTTTTGAGGTCGTTTTCTTGTATATCTAGTAAATTGAAGTGTCCATTGTTTTGTGGGGTTGCTGGTGAGGTCATTATGTCCTGATTTTTGTTGGGAGTGTTCTTACGTTTGCCTCTAGCCATCTGGTTATTTATAACCCTCACTGTTTGTTTCTCGAGTTTATAGTTCGGGCTATGATCGTCTCTTTCTGTTTTCTGGACTGTTTTTTCAGGAAGATGAGAGAGGTTCTCTGGTTTGGGAGTATGCGTTGTGTTTTCAGTTTTGCCTAAGTAAGGAATGTGATGCTGGTGCTATTCGCATGCGCTTTTAGCAGGCGCAGTGTGCATTCGCGGATTCTTCTGGAGAGAGAAAACCTGGGAGTCATGGACAGGATTCAAGAGATTAATCTGAGAGCAAATAAAATTATTTCTTATTCTGAAAGGGAGAGAGCATGAGACTTCAACCAAAATGGTGAAAAGGTATAGAATAATTTACATTTTTAAAATTATAGAACTCTATGTAAATGTTTCTTTTTCATCATATTTTCTTTTTGAATCCCTATCATAGTGGTTTAAATACACTTAAGGTGATGCATTAATGGTACATATACTAGACGTCTTCTGGATTTTAATTTGTAGTAGGCAATAAAAGGGCTGGCATACCAGGGGGTAATCAATGTAAAATTTTGGATCAAGGAAATTTCCTATTTACAATGAGTACAAAAGGGGCACACATATGATTTGGATAAATGACACCTTTGGAAATTCGGAATTCAAGGAACTATAATTGTTTGATAATAAATAGCAGGTTGTAGTGAAACAGGTGAGCCCTTGTGACACATCAAAGGGAGACTGGAACCCATTATATGGATAATTAGGGAGGAAAAAAATCCCCCTTATTTTAACCACAGAAGAGGAAGCAACTCTATTGCTCAAATTAATTATAAAATACCTTTAAAGGGTGTGTGTGTTAATTAAAATGTAGTCTTCTATTTAGAAAAATCTAGTTTTCAAGAATATGAATTAAAGAACAAAACAGGAATTAAATAACTACATTTTAAAAATTTCTTCTTTTATTCTTATGAATGATGTTTTAAAATTTTGCTACTGTTACTATATGGGTACACACTTTAGTTGACATAAAATAACTTTCCCCGATGTTTTAGAAACAGGCTGCTAAGCCAGGCCTTCCTTACCACAGTAATTTAGAATATTAAAAACCCTGTTTCAGACGTAATGCAGTAGAGGTTGAGAAATGTTTGTGTGGTAAGGAGTAAATAACTCACAGAACATTCATTTATTCTTAGATTCAACTTCCAAAGAGAGAGCCACAGGTTGTAATAATTTTTAAGATTTATAACTGCAGTAGTACTTAGAACAATGCTTTGTTCCAACAACTTAGTAAATAATGTGAAAAATATCTTTAGGTCTAAAACTTTGTCACTTCTTGGCGAGAGGCTCACAATAGCAAGTCAATTTAATATTTCAGGACTTCAGATTGAGAAGAGATGTTATGAATCATTGCCAAATACCTTAAAAAACTTCTTATTACAATTTTACTTTTTATAATTGCATCTATGTATGTGTGTGGGCACATGAAGAATGGCATGCATGAGGTAATCAGATGACAACTTGCAGCATTGTCTATTATGTGAATCCAAAGGCTCAAACCAGCCTTGTCCTTCAGCCACTTGCTGGCCCATTTCAGGTATCTTTATGATTTGTGTAGTAATGTCTTTAAATGTAATTAATAAATGAGTGAATGAAAGGAATGGGATTATGAAACTGCTACAGGAATTTCTTGGAGGGTTAGACTGAATTTTATTTTCTTTGTAGTGGTGGTGTTTGAATCCAGGGCTTCGCACATGCTACGTGAGCACTCTTCCACTGAACTATATCCCTGGCTTTTAAATAAATTTTTCTTATCAATTTTCTTATCACTTTGCTTCTATTCTTATATTGGTATTATATCTAAGCTAGAAAAATTGTTATTTTTCAAGAAATTAGAATATCTACATTGTTGTAGTATCGTTTATTACCCGAATCTTGATATGATCATGATTTCATGCCTTATAAATATTCTTTAAAATCTATGTATTTTGGTTGCTATCTAGAGGCTTATATCAGCTAGCTAATGCTGCCAAAACAATGGCACAAGAAGTTTACTTTTTCACTATGCTTGGGGCTGTAAGTCCAAAATCAAGGTTGCTAAAGGAGAATGTGTGCTGCGCTTAGTTTTCTGTGGTCCTTGGTAGGTTTAGCTGTAGATATGTTAGTCCACTGTTTGGATCCATCCTCACATGTCAGTTTTTTTTTAAACACCAATCTCTGTGTTTACGTCCAGATTTCCCAGAGTTCTTATAAATTCCACTCTAGCTAGTTCCGTATGTCCTTATTTTAATCTGTAAAGATTTATCCACAAAAACTGCATTTTCAAATAAGGCCACATTAACTGATGCCAAGGATTAGCATGTAAACACATCTTCCCCCTCCCCCTCCTGTGTATGTACATATGCATGTATGTGTGGTGTATGCACACATGGTGTGGGTACAATCAGCCCTTTGTCAGAGTTTGACACCAGTGTCTCCTTTGGCTTCTCCACCTTAGTGTTTGAGACAGGGTCTCTCTCTGAACCTGGTGGCCATTTTGGCCGATGGTCAGTGGCTCTCTCCCCTTCCCAATGCTGGGGTTACAGACAAAGTACCCTGCCACACAAGGATTTCTCTTTGATGCTCGGAATCCCAACTCAGGTTCTCATGTTTGCTCAGCATCCACTGAGCCGACTCTCTAGCCCCTAGGTATACCTTGTTCAGGGATATGGATGAATTCATAACTTTCTTTATATTGTGTTCTTCAATTTCTTATCTCATAGGTTTTATGGTCTTTTTTTTCTTCTCCAAAATTCCCTCACTTGGTATTCAACTTATTACAATTGGTGTATCTATTTTTCCTCTTTTTGCTGAAAAATTTACCTGGAAAATTTCACTCTCATAGTTGTAGAATTTCATATCTTTTATAATTTTTTTCATGGGGTTGTTCTTGTGGTTCATTTCCAACCCTCTTCCTGTTTGTTCATTCATTCGTTTTGTCAGGCTCTCTCCATCTGTAGCTGGGGCTGTCTTGCATTTCACTGTGAACCAGGCTGGCCTTGAGTCTGCATCAGGTAGGCTCCATCTCCAGAGCGTAGGCTTTGTCTACTACACCCAGCTTCTGAGTTCTTCCCTGTCTCCTTTGCTGACTATCCAGGCTTGTCTGTTATCTTCCTGACCAAGGTCATCTGTTCTCTGGCTGACTTGTAAGTAACTGTTTGCAGTGACTCCCAGGTCTGTATCTGCAACTTCTTTGTCCCTTGAAGAGACACATTTCTTTTATTTTTAAATAATATAATATCAATTCCTTTAGAAATTCATGCATGCATACAATGTATTTTCAACTTCTCCCCCTCCCTGCTTTTCCCAAATCACCCTCTGCTTCCTAGCCACTCCCACCTCTTGTCTTCCTTTTAAAAAATGACCTACTGAGTGTTGGCCATGAACTCATGAAAACTGACCACAGCCTCAAAGAATAATGTCTTTTCCTTCTCCAGAGGCTATCTGCTATTCAGGGCTTCTCAGCTAGGCGTGGGGCTGATAAGCCACTCCCATCCATGATGTAATTTTGCAGAGTCACATTGCTATTGCATGCAGTAGAAATTACATGGAGTTGATAGTTGGGTTCTAGTGATTTTCAGAGACAGACTAGAAACATATTTTGCAATTTCATCTCAAGTGCTATTTTCCCTTTGTTGTATAGTTGTCCACATTGCTATTTTGATTTCATATGCCGTCTTTTTTGTCAACTGAAGAAATCATAAATAGACTTTCTTGAGAGTTTACTTAGGTCGGGTAGATATTCTGTAGTTATCATAGTCAATAAAAATGATAAAATCAATAAGAACTGATGAGACAAACCTTATCTTCTTGAGTGCTGATAACATTCACAGTATTCAAAGTATTCACTTTTTTTCAAAGTATTCATGTTTTTCTCAACATTTGAAGTATTTTACTTTGCTTAAATCACCTGTATTAATTTGTGATTTCTTAAAGACGAGGAAAGTAAATCTCAGAGAAATTAAGTTGCTTGTTCAAGATTATTGATTCTGCTCTCTTTCTCTCTCTCTCTTTATTTTTGTTTTTCAAAACTTGAGCTCTCAGCCACTACTCTACAGTGCTTAGGGTGCAGCATGTGAGATTATGTAACCAGCTCATGTATATCATTGCCTTTTTACTCCTGGGTTAAGAATCCATAGCTGCTTTGGGAAGTTGAGTATTGATGTCCAAACGGAACCTTACAGGATCATTAAATATCAGTCCTAGCTCAGGTGTGAGATTCTTGCACAGCAGGGATCTCAACATGAATAGGCATTTCTTTTCCATCATCCTTTACTAAATATGCTCAGTTAAGACTATCCTAAGCCTTAGTTACCATATGTTGTTAATGGAACCCTTCTCCAACCAAGTAAGACACACGAATGCCTCACTGATGTAAGGCATTCCACAGAACACACTGGAACTTATCTTTGAAAAAGAAAAGTTTTTTGTTTGTTTGTTTGTTTGTTTTTGAGACAGGGTTTTTCTGTGTAGCCTTGGTTGTCCTGGATTTGCTTTGTAGACTGGGCTGGCTTTGAACTCTCAGAGATCTGCCTGCCTCTGCCTCCCCAAGAGCTGGGAATACACCACTGCACCCAGCAGAAGGAAAACATTGTAAGTTTTTGGAAGTGGGTGTATCTTCAACCTTTTTTTCTGAATACGAGTAGCCTGTTTGGATTAGATACAAGAGTGATTTGACTTAGTGTACATAAAAACTATAGTAATGTATAGTAAATGCATGACTTATTTTTCTGTGTATTTTAACAGAATTAAATGACATCTACAGTGAAATTTAGCCCCAGAAAGAGTTTTTTTTTTTTTTTTTTTGTCATCTTTTCTTCACATGGAAAGCTAGGTAACACAGGTAATCTTTATTACTCATTATTATTTTTACTACTACTGGAAATTATTGATTATATGTTACATATATCTTCTAGGCGCAAATATTACTCTTTTCAACTTTTCTTCTATTACCTTCAAATCCCAAAATTTATGATCAATATGGTAGGAGCATGAGAGATTCTTCAGTGATTAAGAGTGTGTCTGGCTTATGACAGTTTAGATGAGAATGTCTCCCATGGGCTGATGTATTTGAGCTCTGAGTCCCCAGTTGATGGTGTTGTCTGGGGCATTCTAGGGGATGCATCCTTGATGAGGAAGGACACTACTTGGCAGAGGCTTTGGAGTTTCAAAGCCTCTTGCTCTTTGTATTGTTGTCCCTCTTTCTGTTTCTTGCTTGTGTCCAGAAAGAGTTTTCTAAGTGAATGCACTGGGGTGAGGAAGATGCCATCATGCCAATGTTTCTTCAGTAGTTACCAGTATTTATGGACTACAAAGAGTGTAACGATTGTAGAAAAGTATTGAGTTTCTTTTCTGTTGCTGTTGTTGTTTTGGAAAATTATTGTAGAGAAACATTAAAGCACTTTGTAATGACTTAGTATTATCTTCAGAGATTTGAGGGTGAACAGGGTTCACGTTGAGCTTCCTACTAGGGCTAGTATCAATCCAAACTAACCCTTCTTTACTTAGACAGACCTGTAGATGGCGCTGTCTTCCTATAACTTAGGTGAATTGCTTGAAAAAAGACCCTGTAGATAGACCTTAGATCTAGAGATGCTCAACTTCTAACCAGACTGAACCATCACAAAGCATTTGGTAAAGATTCCTCAGATGCCCTGAACAGAACCTGGACGTTTCTATAGTTAAAAAATACAGAAGTCTATACTTTAGAATTAAAACTTTATTTACTTAAAATTAAACTATGACTTTCAATTATGTATGAGAAAATAGGCTAGATATATTAATAGAGAAGGATAAAAAAAACTATTTCTATTTGTTATAAGATTGATTTTTTAAATAATATTCTTTTTGTTTGGGACTTACAGTCCTGAGTCAAACAAAAATTGATGGTCAATTTGGATAACTATGATATTGGTTGTTTATAAGATGTTATAGGTCACTTGAAACTGCTAGATTCTGTAGTCTGGTTCTTCGAGACTATTAAGGCTAGAGTGTGTATTTCAGTAACAGTAAATTCTAAACTTCCGTCAGCAAGAGTGGATATACCAAGTACACAGCTGTGTTATTCTTGTATCTGAGTCAGCCATTGAGAATGTTGTTCTTTGTTTTAATGCAGTGGCATTTAACACAAGAAATTGGAGAGATGTGTCAAAAAACATATTGTCCTTACATATAAATTTCAAGCACACACACAAAAATTAGTTTGCTCCGTACCAGCAAATTTGGTTTGTTAATAGGAAATACTGAATGTTGGATTCTGTGAACACACTTTTAGCCACATGATGGCAGTACAACTTTCTTATGGCTTCAAAAAATGCTTTTTAGTTTAATGATTATAAAATTAAATTTTTTCATCTCTTCTTAGTGAGAAATGTGTGCAGGTGAGGAATTTCAGGATAGCTGTACTGAGGATAAATACTGAAAATGTTTAATATAAGAAGTAGAAGAGACTGGTTAGTGATTGATTTTTATTTATGTTTTTATGAAGCAGTTTTTTTTCTTGTTCTAATTTTTTAATTTTTATTTTTTAATATTAGTTACAGTTTGTTAACTTTGTATCCCTGCTTTATCCCACTTCCTCTTTCCCTCCCAATCCCACCCTCCTACACTCATCTCCTCCCTGCCCCTTTCCAAGTCTACTGATAAAGGAGAACCTCCTCCCCTTCCATCTGATACTGGTTTATCAGGTGTCTTCAGGCCTGGCTACAAAGTCCTCCTCTGTGGCCTAGCAGGACTGCTTATGAAGCAGTTTTTAGTTGCAGTAAGAAATCCTACTCTTTAAGATTTAGAGAGTGGTGATGGCAGAGTGGTAAGTACATGGGCAGCTTTCCCCCAGACAGCACTAAGCTTTCACAGTGTTTGCTGATAAGCCTCCACTCCCTTCTGTTTGGGATTAGATGCTCAACTGAGTGGACAGGAAAATATAAGGACAAAACTGGAGACACTAGCATCTAAATTTAAAAATTAAAATAAAGGCAAATGCTGTCTTTAATGTCTATGTGGTTCTTGTTGGATTTACATCATCCATAGGTAGAAGGTTCAGCTGCCCTGTTAATACCTATAAGTTAATAAATGTACTTAAAATGTTTTCATGGGTATACTTACATAATGTGTAATACATAATATACAATATTATTTTTTATTCTTTACATGTGCTTTTCATCATTACTTTAGTTTTTATGTTTGTTTGTTTTTCTTTCATTAGTTGAAAACCCTGCACTACAAAGATCCTACGAAGACAGACTGCCTGTTAGGTAGAGATCTTATTTTCTTTATTTTGTGTGCCTTGGACAGCAAGTGGGTTAGTTGACATCCACTCAAAAAATAGTGTTTTCCACAGAGCAATAAAATTCAGCTGACACTTACTTTACTTATGTATCCTTGACTGTCAAGAATGAATATGACAGCAGTAAAGGAAATAACTTTTTTCCCTATGGCTTACTAATCAGAGCTCTTTCACAGCAACGTATTTTACTCACGGAGGGAATGTTCCTTGAGAGACTAGCAGGGGTTTTTTGGCCAACTCTAAAAACTTTTGCTTTGGACCTACGGTATATCTCGATGAGCGTGATTCTGTATTGTAATTTGCTGTCTCTAACAATTTTTGGTATTGCATCAACAAAAGATGCACAGTTGTTTGTATGCAAATATAGACAAAAATACTTTCTTTTTTTACATTGATTTTTAAAAAATTCTTTATTAATTACAGTTTATTCACTTTGTATTCCCCCTGTGGTTCCCTCCCTCCTCCTGTCCCAAATCCCTCCCTTCCTCCCCCCTCTGCATACATGCCCCTCCCCAAGTCCACTGATAGGGGAGGTCTTCTTTTTCTTCCTTCTGATTCTTGTCAATTAGGTCTCATCAGGAGTGGCTGCATTGTCTTCTTCTGTGGCCTCGTAATGCTGCTCCCCCCTCAACGGGAGGTAATTAAAGAGCAAGCCAATCAGTTCATGTCAGAGACAGTCCCTGTTCCTATTATTATGGAACTCACTTGGACACTGAACTGCCATAACTCAGTTTTTTAATGATGATTGGATGTTGCAGTTTTGTAAAGTCCTTTTTAAAAGAGGTGCACCTTGTATTTTGGTTTTGCTGAGCTCAATCAACCCCCCTTTCCTTTTGAGTAGGAAGTGAAGACTTGCACCTGGCTCTGCAGAACCATTTTATGGGCAGGTTGAGTTATTTAGAAGTCATCACGATGGCCAGGTGTGTTGGTGGACCCCTTAATCCAAGCACAGGTAGATCTCTGTGAGGTGTCCTGTCTACATATCAACTTTTAGGGCAACTAGGGCTCTATAGTAAGCTCTAGACCAATACAACAAAACCTGAATGAATAGATGTAAAGAAATAATAAAGACTAGGGCAGAAATAAATGAAACATTAACAAAAAAACCAATAAAATAACCAATGAAACCACAAAATAATTCTTTGAAAAAGAGATTCACAGTTACTATTTGTGAGAGGAACATAGAATGTGCATAAGTGGGTGCTTGCGTGTGTGTGTTTGTGTGTGTGTGTTATAGTGCCTTAAATATACAGATATTTTTACAGAAAGGTGTTGCTTTAGGTGAGTAGTTTGTTATCAAGACACGTTTTTCTTTGAAACACTGTGTTGGTTTGTCTACTTTTGAAGAACTGCGTTAGAAGGGAAATACCACTAACTGGAGATTTTTGCCATGTATTATTTAGGATTCCTAACCCTAAATATAGATTCTTTGCCCTTCTAGAGCTAGCTTCCGGGGGGGGGTAGTTATATGTTCTAATGTGTGATCAATAAGATAGAATTCACATGTGACATTATTTAGTGCCTTTTTCAGCAGTGAGGTTGGAGGGTGCCAGCAACCAGAAGTAGAATGGTACCAGCCAGAGATAGCAGGAATGTATAAGTGGGCATTCACATCTAAAGGACTTCACAATCACAATTCTCCCTGTTAAGCCTAGACGCAAGAAGTGCCCCCCCCCCCCCCCACTGCCGCTGTGTGGGCTGAACGCATGAGCACGTGACAGCCCTTGGAAAGTTCTTGCCTATACCTTTCCCCTCATTTTCACATTTATTTTTAATTATCAAGTATGAAATTTCATTACAAACATTTTACAAGGAATTTATTTTATTGATTCCCCTCTTTCTCCATTGGCCATGTCCCAATCTCCCTTCAATTACCAGTAGCCTCTTTTATACTTTTTACATCATTATTTCAGTGCATCCTTTTCCGTCTTGTCGTCCATGTCTGGTTACAGGACCCCTCCACCTCCCACATATAGACACGTGGAGATATGATTTCCTTTTTGGGTGTGGGTTATTTCTCTTAACATAGTATTTTTCTAGACCCATATATCTACTTTTCTTCAAATTTCATAACTTTTATTTTTCTGTATGGCTGCATAAAATTCTGTTGTGCATGTGTACTACATTGCATTACCTACTCATCTGTTGATGGCCATGTAGGCATCTGTCATTTCCTTGCTCTTATGAAGGGTCTTCTCTTTGGAAAACATCTACTTAATCTTTATTATCTTATCCTTGTTTTGTAATTACATAGTTTTCCTAAAAATTACATAATTCACAATTTTTGAGGATATATTATAGGGGATAAATAATGAAACAAGTACAATTGAGATCAAAATAGAAAAATATAAGGTACCACATTTAGATGAATCCATGCCATAATGAACATTTTTTTCCTCAAGGAAAATAGTGGAAAGATAGTTTAGAGCTTCTGAGATCTTACCTTATTAAATAGAATAACTGTGCACTTTGGGTATGTGACTTATCTCTTATTACTTACAATAAAGATGTAGTGCAATCTAGTTCATTTGCATGTTGGCAGGACCACAAATAGACACATGTAAAGTGCTTAGGGCTGTACATTAACCTACAAGTATTTATGTGTCTTTTAACATTAAAAACATTTTTTTTTACAAACGAGAGCTTTATATGAATATGTGCCTATATATGAACTATGATTCTGAATTTGCTGTATAAAATGCCTTTTTTTCTGTTTAGTGTCTAGAAATTTAACCTTAATTCACTGAACTCAAATTTTGTTTCGTTCTCAAAGTTGAATATCATTACCATTAATCTTTTTCATCAGACAAAATGGTCTTTTCATTTCCTCAATTGTGTCATTATGTTGCTTCTGGGTCAACAGAAGTTCTGTTTAAATTTTACTGTAAATCAACTTGTGTTGGTTATATGTACTTATGGGGTAAAAAATTATTTTTAATTTATGTTGTCATAGTTATCTATTAAATAGTGCCCCCCCATTTTGCTTTAAAAAGGAAATTCAAGTTTGTAGATGTTCTATTATGTTTATCATTTATTATACCTTTTGAGGTGTTAAAATCATCTGATATTATTCTAAATCTATTTTCTCAATTGTTATTAATTAAGGTGAGTAATAAAGACCTTGCCTTTCTTGAAGTGAATTATTCCTGTATCTCCCAAGTGAAAAAGATTACCCAAATGGCAACCCCTCCTTGATAGTTCCTCTGTTTTCTCTTATCCTCACATTATTAATCAAGCTGTAATTTTCTGGCTTTCCTGTTCTTAGTGGTGTTTGCTTTTTTGTTCAGTTTTTCAACCCTAAGATTCAGTGCTCCAAAGGTTGCCTCACACTTCTCCCCAAGATATTCCATGCTTTTCTGACCTTTTAAAAGGCGGTTTGACTCTCATCAATGGCTAATGTAATTGTAAAAGAGTTTTACTGTTGTTATTATGAGTGTGTGTTTGTGTGTGTGAAAGTGAGCATGATTGTCAAGTTGTACAGAACGTGGCATGTGTGTGTGCCAGAGGACAGTTTAGTGGAGTCCGCTCTCTCTTACTTTTATATGGGTTCTAAGAATTGAACTTAGGTCAACAGGCTGCAAGCAAGTGCTTTTATGCATGCAGTGTTTTGCAAGTCTCTAATTTAATGTACATTTGCTTCTATAGATTTATTTTATTTTATGTGTATGAATGTTTTATGTGCATCCCATGAGTGCCTGCTGCCTGCGGGGGTCAGAGGATGAGGTTATGGATGCTTTTGAGCTACCTTAGGTTACTGAGAACCACGCCTAGGTGCTAGGTAAGAACAGCAAGCATCCTACCCACAAACCCATTTCTCCCATCTTTCCTAATCTAAGCTTTAAAATCCTCAGTATTATTTTTGAAAACAATACACTTAAATTTATAAGTTTGATTAATTGTGTGTTGTTTCAGGTGGATAATATGTTAAATATTTACATCAAATCAATCTTTCTTTTAATAATCTTCATACTATGCTTTTCTCTTAGGCAAAATTTAAACTATAATAGAAAAATCAGAAAAAAGGTATTTTGAGCCAGGTGTAAATGAACTGGTTCTGTCTGCTTCACTGTCTCAAATGCTAGCAGAATTACAACAGGTGTCTTCAATGTTACCCCCAGAACTAATGCTCATGATGTTATCAAATACCTTTCCCTCCTGGTTTCTCCTACATAAACAGCACACATACATACACACTCCACCCCTCCTTCCCCATGTACGTACACTCCAACACACAAGTAGAAGCATTAAAATATTTTCTGTGTGTCTATAAGATGATTTTCAAGTCTTAAAAATAAACAGCCCGAACATCTATGAATTCATTCAGGAAACATTTCTTGAGTGTTTTGTATATGCCAAACCTTGTGCTAACAGGTTTGGTGGCTGTTCTGATTTTAACCATGTGGAATGTGCTGTGAAGAAGGGTGGTAACAGTTAGTTGAGCCTGTTTTCCAGAAGGCGTGTGCTTGGTTCATCAAGCTACACTACAATTTGATATTTTGCTTTTGAAAGCTGGTTAGAAGCATTGCATGAAAATACTGCCAACTTTTTTCCCCTGTTCTATCCAAACTTTTTTTTTTTCAACTTGCAAAGGAATCTGAGTGTGTAAAACTTTCCATTATAAGCCACCTGTAAACTTAAAACAGTCAAACTGTTTTTTCAGCTGCCTATAGCTGTTTCTCAACCGACTAACACTGACAGATAAAGATGGCTTTCCCCTGAGATGGACTGTTTTGTTTGTGGCTATGCTGTCACTAGCAGGAGGGACAGCTCCCCTGATCCACGGGGAACACAGAAAATGCAGTTTACAGATGCAATCATATGCTGACTAGCAACTAAAATAATAATAGTCAAATAATGATTTCATTGTTCCTCCGTGCCCATGACAACTGGGAGGCGTGCAGTTAGTCTTAAATGCTGCCTGTGATTTGTTCTTAGCCTTAGATAGTACTGTTTGAAGAAAATTTAACAATTCTTTTTGACATTCAGGCTGAAGAGATGCACCTCTACCCCGACATTTTTTGATACCTGGTTTACTATAGTGCTTTAGATCTCTAGCCATTCTTTTGTCTCTGATAGTCACTAGCCATTGTCTTTTTGAAGTTCTACTTCCTGATATTTGTACTTTGTGGGTAGCCAGTGATAGTCACCACCCTGGAACTGGACAGAGCTCTGTGGGTTGTGCCCTATCCAATTAACAGCAGTGCAAACTTAGACAAATTTCTGAATTTTTCTACTCTTCATGTCCTTATTCTGAAAATAGTAATAATAACAGAATTTTTTTCCCTAGCTTGTTTTAAGTTAAACAAAATAATGCACATAAAATACATATTTCAACATTTGGCCAAGCAGTCACAGGAGCAATGAATGCTGACTTTCCTGACAAGACTCCCAAAGTAGTGTGCTTAGCCTGGACACTTGAGAGTCAGTTAGGCAACTTTAAAGGTTACTAATGCCAAGGCCACACCCGGGACAAGCTCAATCACTCTCCAAGGATTGACTTTTATTTTTTTTTTAATTACTCCATCTGATTCCATTGTGTAGCCAAAGCTGAGCAATACTGTGTTTGAGGGTGAGGCCTATGCCATATTAATATGCCCAGAAAAATATGCACATGAAAAATTTACTAATGTTGATTTCTTTTAAGAATGTGATAAGATGTATAAAATGCGAGAAGTGGTGCTTACATTGCTTATGGGGGAGGCTTTTGAGCAATTGACTCTATTATTAAGCATCCAGTTCTTGTTTTCTCTTCCTCCCTCTTTTGAGAAGGGGTCTCATTCTGTAGTACAAATTGGCCTGGAATATGTAGTCTAGACTGCTCTCAAAGTCATGATGATCCTGAGTGTTGAGACTGCAGGTATGAGCCACTCCATCCCGGTGGTTTCTAGTTCCTTCATTGTACCTTCAAGAGAATTGCATTATATTTTTAATGTATCACCTTGTCTTGGTAGACATGTCAGTAAATTCACTTTTAAACTTCTTTAAGAATTTTAAAATAAATATTATACTCTAACACTTCATATTTGCTTCTCTGGTTATACAAATTTGAACAGAATATATTGCTGGCCATAAACATAATCATTACAGCTGTTTGCTATGGTTAGTTTTATTATTGTTACTCTTTGCATCAGCTCTCATTCTGTCCTTAACATTGCAGTGAAGGTGAAGGCCAAAGATAAGCATTATTTTGAAGATGGAGAAACTGAAGAAGTTTAACAATAGACAGCCCAACAGAAATAGAGCGAAGATGTTTGGATCTTAAACAGAGGTTCCTTTCATTGAATCAAGCATGCTAACCCAAGCTAACTCACAGTTCTTGCATTAAGGTCTTCCAGATATGGTGCCCTGAATTCACTAGAAAGCTTACTACTTGTATAGACGCAGAATGTGACTTGAGATTGCCATGGCCAAAGCCAACAAGCCATGATATAAGCAGGAGAAGTAACAAGATGATGACGTGGTCCAGAAGACCATAATTGCCCCCTGGAAGGTGATGTTTGTGACAGCCCACTAAATGCAAGACAAATATAGGTCTTGAAATTATTTGCAGCTGGATTATCTGATGATTCCTACAGCATATTTTATTTAGAGAATGTTTAAATTTATTTTTTTGTTGTTTTTCTTTATTTTTTGGTTTTTCAATTGCTTATAATCACGTTAATTCTGGTAGAAAATGTCTTGTATTTAGTTTGCTTTTTAAATTAAAAATCTAGCATTTTGTGTGTATGAGTATTTCACCTGTGTAGATGCTTTTGTACCAAATTCATGCCTGGCGACTGAGAAGGCAGAAGAGGACGCTGGATCTCCTGTCACTAGAGGTGCGGACAGTTGTGAGGTGCGGACAGTTGTGAGGTGCCGTGTGGGCGCTGGGAACTGAACCTAGTCCTCTGGGAAAGTGGCCAGTGCTCTTAACCTCTGAAGGAACGCTCCAGCCCTGTTTGGTTTACTTTCAATGATAATTCATCTCAGATACGCAGCCGATTTCTAAGGATTTGAGCACTCATACTTGCTAGATCTATATTACATTTTCTAGTAAGATATAATTTTATTTAAAATCAAGCCACTTTTTGCTAACTGTAGAGCCTTGGAGTAGATTTAATGTCTTAATTGTCTTTTGTAATTATCTATATTCTTTTCAGTTAAAGTATAATGCAAAAGGTCAATAAATAGGCCTTTTTCAATTCTTTCTGAGAATCCACTATAGCAAGTTATTTAAGTAAAAATTTTCATGTTTTATATTTTTCCTTGGATATTTTATGATTGGAAGTGTGTAGTTTTATTTTTTTTTTCTCTGTGAATAAAATTTTATCAGGTACTGTTGAAAGTTAAACCATATTATCAAGCAAAAAATACACGAAATACCTCTTACTGTTGTCCAAAACTATTTTAGCTTGATGTCAATAAACTTTAAATTAGTTCAGACTTTTCTTATTACAATAAATGTTTCCTTTTTAAAATGCATGATAATCATAATCAAGACAAAATTTGTCCTGTTATTTATTTTCAAAATGATTGTACATGTTTAGCAGACTTTTGATTTAAATCCTCAGTGATATATTGAAGACAGATGTTTAGATGACCTCATGTTTAAAGTACTGTTATATTTGGACACGAGATTAAATTTTCCTTAAAATCTCTCCTTATAAGCTAAACTCTATGGCAGAATACACAAACTAATCAATGATTTTCAGTGGGTTAATGCAATTCCTATATTTTAAAGAAAAATTTATCTTTTATGGATTTCACATAGTACAAAAGAGCTGATTATGAAACAGCTGTTTACAAATGAAAATATTGTTTTTGGCTGGCCAGCTAAATGAGAAACAGATTTGAAAAGTTCCAAGAATTTGAATGCAAATTTACCATATCATTTATACTGAACCAAAGAACATTGGTAAGATTGCAACATAGTTTATTAAAAAAAATCCAGTTGGAGACTGTTTTGTAGTATATAAAGATGAACATTGAAATATTTTTGAACTATTTTTTCTTTGTGAAAATCAATATAGAACATATAGGTAATATATTACAAAGCTTTTAAAAAAGGAACTAATGAACTCTAAAAAACATTTCAATGAAGAGCAATTAGCAGATGGAGCTATGAGAATGTATAGGCAATTGGATGTAACAAAAATTGATAAACTGTAAATGGCTGCTCAAAAAGAAAGTTAATGTGTATGAACAAGTGTGCTTAAGAAACATTTGAGTATTGGCACTTTTATCACTTTTATCACTAACTAGGATACTATAGAGTGAAAATGGTATTTCTGTGGAAATTTTAATTTTTAAAAAGTGATTTACATGGAAAACCTGCACATTTTCTTTTTAAACATTTTTATTAGTAAATTTTGTTTCTTCACAACTTAATACATGTACACTGTATATTTTGTTCTTTCTTCCCCAGACCATCTCCCATTTCCCTCACTCTCCTACTGCGACCCTTTCCTTAAACATCTTCCCCATTTCCTACTATTACTGATAGTTTTGCCTTTTTTATAATTCCATATAGTAGTAATTCTATAATGATGTAGGCATTTCATTAAGCAGTATGTATTTAAAGTCTTGCCATGGCTCACCAGCTCATTTCTTTTTGTCTTTGGATAATATCTTGTATTATTCATTCACTTGTTGAAGGACATCTGATTGTTTCTAAGTTTTGGCAATAATGACTAAAGCTCCTATGACCATTTGTGTGATGGTCTTGTATGAATGTTTTCAGCTTACTTGGGTAAATATCTAAGGAATGTGTGGTTGCTGGGTTGTTGAAATCTTGTTAAATGAATATAATTGTAATAATATCTCTGGTATTTAGAAATATGAAAATCTTTATTTAACATTTGGAGAAGAATAATGGCTTCCTGAATTCACAAAGCTCATTCTAGATAAATATTTACTGTATATTTCTTCCTCTGTTGATAGTTATGCAAAATTCAAAAAGGCCATTCAGATTCATACCTTTTCACCACCTACTTATTTTTGAAGAATTTCTAGGTGAGATTAAACTGATACTTTGGTAAATCATAATTGATGTTTGAGAATGGTATTTTTTTAAAGCAGTGGACATAGCATGCAATATAATGACTGATGAAGTGTGGTCAGGAGGTTGGAGTGTTTCTCTAGGTTTTTAATTTATTCTTTATTAATTACAGTTTATTCACTTTGTATCCCCCCTGTGGTTCCCTTCCTCCTCCCATCCCAATCCCTTCCTTCCTCTACCCTCTGCATGCATGCCCCTCCCCAAGTCCACTGATAGGGGAGGTCTTCTTTTCCTTCCTTCTGATCCTAGTCTATTAGGTCTCATCAGGAGTGGCTGCATTGTCTTCTTCTGTGGCCTGGTAATGTTGCTTCCTCCTCAGGGGGAGGTAATTAAAGAGCAGGCCAATCAGTTCATGTCAGAGGCAGTCCCTGTTCCTTTTACAATGGAATCCACTTGAATACTGAACTTCCATGGGCTACATCTGTGCAGGGGTCTTAGGTTATCTCCATGCATAGTCCTTGGTTGGAGTATCAGTCTCAGGAAAGACCCCTGTGCACAGAATTTTTGTTTCTGTTGCTCTCCTTGTGGAGTTCCTGTCCTCTCCAGATCTTACTGTTTCCCACTTCTTTTATAAGATTCCCTGCACTCTGCCCAAAGGTTAGCCATAAGTCTCAGCATCTGCGTTGATAGTCTGCAGGGCAGAGCCTTTCAGAGGTCCTCTGTGTCAGGCTCCTGACTTGTTCCCTCTTTTCTCCTTCTGATGTCCATCCTCTTTGCCTTTCTTAACAAACGACTGCCTACAGATTGGGAAAGGAGCTTTACCAACCCTATATCTGACAGAGGACTAATATCCAGTATATATAAAGAACTAAAGAAATTAAACAGCAACAAATCAAGTAATCCAATTAAAAAAATGGGGAACAGCGCTAAACAGAGAATTCTCAATAGAGGAATATCGAATGGCAGAGAAGCACTTAAAGAAGTGTTCAGCATCCTTAGTCATAAGGGAAATGCAAATCAAAACGACCCTAAGATTTCACCTTACACCTGTCAGAATGGCTAAGATCAAAAACTCAAGTGACAACACATGCTGGAGAGGTTGTGGGGAAAGGGGAACCCTCCTCCACTGCTGGTGGGAATGTAAACTTGTTCAACCACTCTGGAAAGCAATCTGGCGTTTCTCTAGTTTTTTTCATGTTTGTTTCTAAGTCATTTGTAGTAGGATAGAATTATGGGTTAGACGTCATTCAAAAACCTTTGATTTTGTATTCTTCCTCAGATCCTCTTTGTTACTTACTTATCTTCCTTGGGTCTGTACCTCATACTATGCTTATCCTGTACTAGATGGCTAAAATCCACTTACAAATTAGTACATACCGTGTGTGTCTTTCTGGGTCTGGTTTACCTCACTCAGTATGATCTTTTCTAGTTCCATCCATTTGCCTGAAATGTCATGATTTTTTTTTGTTTGTTTTTAATAGCTGAGTAGTATTCAATTGTACAAATGTGCCACAGTTTCTTCATTCATTCTTCGTTTGATGGACATCTAGGTTGTTTCCAGATTCTGGTTATTAAGCTTGAATTTGAGGCTCCTTTTCAAGGAAAATTTTCAGTAAATTCCCTGTTTGTAGATTTTTTTTTTTCTTAAAAAAAAGTCTTTCTGGAATATACAATTTTCAAGTTCAGAACATGAAGTCTAAGGAAGTGGTTGGTGCCCTGCAGTGAGGTAAGTTCTGTCTGCATACTTGGTTTGTAATCACAACTCTGCCGTTAAGGACTTGAGGATCATTATTTTACCCAAGGCTGCTCAAAATTCTAGAATTACTTGAAATGTTTCTTTTACACGTTTTTCCACATAAAGTTTGGCATGATGATTATAGAGATTCATTCTTATTAATTTTTCTGTTATTTTTCTTTTAAGCTTCAGCTTTTAAGTCACCCAAGTACAAAATATTGGATATCCCTGCCTTGTTCTGTTGTTGGTGTCTCTCACTGAAACTATCAGTAGTGTTTAGGGCCAGCCTTTTTCTGACCATCATGGTTTTGCTTTCCTGTAGTCTTCTTCTGACAAAAGGACAACAATGTCTGTTTTGTCACACACTGAGTGTGTGCAGTATTTCTTGATTATGACACAAGAAGACAGTATGAAATATGGAAGAGCTGGGGCCTGGAGAATCCTACCAGTAACTTGAGGTCCAAATGAGGAGGACAGGAATCTTTTGTCTGAAGAAATAAAGCATTGTGTTGTGTGTCAGTAGGGGATAGAGGAATTTTAATTCAGAACAGGGCTGCGTTGGCAAGAGATCCCATCCAAAGACCTTCTAGGTCTGTGTGATCAAGATGGAATACAGACATGCCTTTAATCCCAGGAGAGAGAGGCTAGCAGATTTCTGAGTTCAAGGCCAGCCTGATACTGAGCAAGTTTCAAGTAATGAAAGAGATAGACTAGGATCAGGTGGAAGGGGAAGTCCGGTTCAGTGGACTGGGGGAGGGGCGTGGGAGGAGAAGAGGGAAGGAGGGTGGAAATGGAAGGGGTCGAGGGAGGGGGCTACAGCTGGATACAAAGTGAATAAACTGTAAGTAGTAAAAAATAAATAAATTAAAAATGTGTCTTCTACATGGCAGTAAATTTTTTAATTTGTTCACTATTTTATTTGTTCTCTGCTAGTTCACTATTTTCCTTACTAGCTTGTCATTATTCAAAGTACTTTCCTAGCAAGATAATAGCCTTAATGTCTCCATCACATAGGATCGAAGAGAATAAAAAGATCATTATGAAAATAATTATGACTCTTCACCCTTTAAAACATTGTAGAAGTTAGTCAATCATAGAAATAGCTAGTTGCTATCAGGGTAAATGACACTGGCTTTTTTAAGCCTAACTGGAGGTCTCCAAACAAGCAAGCGAGTTCTAGTTTGGGTGGAAACTTCGTAAGACTTTGCAAACCACAGATCTAGTCTGATCTCTCAATATGACCTTCAACCTGTAGTCTAGTGTGCCGATTCTAAGTATCAGACCCTTTTGTTCATTCTCACATTTGTCTTCTTTACTTTCTCCTCATCTGAAATAGCTTTGTGACAGACTATCATCCTTAGTTCTAATCTGAGTAGTGTTTTTCATCTTTGGCTGTTCATTAGAATCATCTGGAGAGTTAGGAAAGACATCTCAAGTACCAGGTCATGTCTGACACTAATTAGATCTGAATCTCAAGTGTCAGTGCTTTAAAACTTCTGAAGGTAATTTCACTGAGCAGGGACAGTTTGGGCCACTGGTTTAAACTAGCTACCTTTTCCCTGTGATTGATTTCGACAGCCAGTCACCCCCGTTAGAATTTACATTAGTGTGAATGGTACTGAAAAAGGGCTGTGGGTCATTTTAGCTAGACTGCAGGCAGGGTACAGCTGATGCAGGCAGTGCAATACATCTCTGATGACTCTTACATATAGCTGCTGACTGGCAGCTGGATAGTTTTAGATAGCCAAGCATAAAGCATCCTGCTTGGTATGTAGCAATGATCTTGGATAAATGCCATGCGAAAATGTTTACAAAGGAGCCTCACTTAAAAATAATGTCAACACAACAGCACGTGTCTGACCCAATGACACACCCTCGTGTTTCATAAACAAATTCCTGCTTTGTTACTTTTTTCATAAAAATCCCCAGATCCTGAAGGTGTTCTCTATTATTCTTTGTTGAGGGACTGGGACTTTACTACTTTATATTAAAAAAAAACCTAACATGCATACATAAATTAGCACAAATTATAAGTGGAGAGATTGTTAAATTATTCAGAGTCTGCTAACTTGCATAGCTACCGCTCTAGTTAAGAGACCGAGTGGCATCAGTAGCAGCAGACACCCTTCTTGTCCTTTTCTGCTCTCATGGCCTTCTCCTTTCTCCACAGCAGAAGGGAACTTAACTATGCCTTTTTGTTTTCAGTGGTGCATCCTGTTAACTTTTTCAATGAAGTATATTTTGCCTGCCCATTAAAAGAAGCCCTTTACAATGTGGCCAAAGCCCTCACCTCTTTTTTTATGGTTATTTTCCCCATCTGTTTAGAATTCACATCCACGTTGCATTGTTGCCTCATCTAATCAAGCAGGGGAATGTCTCTAGAGTACATGTGCCATAAACTACTTAATTTTCTGAAATACAGCTGCCAGGGGCTTAATGAGAAACCACCAAACCTTCCTTGGCTATAAGTCCCCTTCAAAGCCTTTATTTCTGCGAATCATGTAGTCCATGCAAGCTGCTATACATTCTTGAAGATAATTTCCTCTTATTTTTGTTTATATAAGAGTTTTTGTTGCATTTGTATCCAGTTAATATAATTTATTGCTTGTATTCATGCTTTTGATTTAAGCACCAACATGTTCCTGTGCTTATTATAATTAGAAAGGTGAAAAACAGTGAAGATAGAATTTGAATGTTAACAGAGCACATATTATCTGTCTCCAAAGACATATGTCATGCTATCTCTCTGCCCATTGCTCTCAGTCTGGCACTCAATGACTCTACACTAGTTTAATAGCAGGACTCAGATTTATTTTCATTCTTTGTAATTTTTATAGGATTATGACTGATGATGAGTTCTTATTTTATCTTAAACGTCTTTTAATAGTTATTAAACAGTGCCAAAGACATTGGCCTTAAGAAAATTACTAAAATAATTCTGTTTTGGTTTTTTAAATTAATTAATTTTTTATTAATTATAATTTATTCACTTTGTATCCCAGCTGTAGCCCTCTCCCTCAGCCCCTCCCTCCTTCTTTTCTTCCCTTGACCCTCCCCCAGTTCACTGATAGGGGAGGTCCTCCTCTCCTTTCATCTGACCTTAGCCTATCAGGTCTCATCAGGACTGGCTATGTTATCTTACTCTGTGACCTGGTAAGGCTGTTTCTCCCTCAGGGGTATGTGGTCAAAGAGCCAACCACTGAGTTCATGTCAGAGACAGCCATGTCTGGTCCCCTTATTAGGGAACCCACTTGGACACTGAGCTACCATGGGCTACATCTGTGCCAGGGTTCTAGGTTATCTCCATGCCTGGTCCTTGGTTGGAGTGTCAGTCTCAGAAAAGACTCTGGGCCCAGATTTTTTTTTTTTTTGGTTCTGTTGCTCTAATAATTCTTAAACAGATCTGGAGATTTTATTTCTGGCAAGAAATTAGTAAGATAGTTATTGTTATACAATAAGATAAATACAAATAAATATATACTAAATACAAGAATTTTAACTGAGAATCAGATTATAAGAACTTTGAGATTCTGTAATATAATATTTTTAAGACACTGTCTTATTATATAATCCTATATGTAGAACAGAGTGGCCTTGAACTCACAGAGACCCACCTGCCTCTGCTTCCTGAGTGCTGGGATGAAAGTTGTGCAGCATGGTGTCTGGCCCTTTGCTATAAATTTAAGGGAAGCTAAATGTATTTTGAGGACAATCTGTTTTTTATGTGAACTATTTTTACTTTATTTGCTATATTAAAATTGTCTACTACAATGTTTTATGTATCAATGAATAAATATTGGATCTGGAGAAATTCACAGCTTTCCTCCCTTTCACATCGATCTTTTTATTATCCTTAGGCTCGTTAAGGTTTTTTCCAAAGAACAGATTTCTGCTGGTGAGAAGTGTGCTTCAGAGCAGTCCGAGAAGGAACCATTTGGATCATTGCTGAAAGGGGAGTAGCATGACTTTCCATTTTCTTATCCAGACAAAGGAAGTATACAATGTAACTCTCTCCAACTGAGAGGTCAGGATAATAGTCTCTCCAGACCAGATGCTGACCTGCCACTGTGAATAATAAAACACCAGTTTAGTTTCTGTAGTTGTGAATCCAAGAAAATGGTGTTTATGAGACTGTGGGGGTCTGTCTAGCTGTCATTTTGTGAGTGTTATGAAGTCAGTGTTGGATGAGAATGTGGGAGCTTCTTTAAATAGAAGCAACAATTCTCTGCTTCTTATTCTTCCAAACTAGCATCTTCCAGTAAGTCATTCAGCATTCATGGGAATATTATATCTTTGTGGAAATACACACTAGCCACATGTCACTGGCCAATTCTGAAGATGTGGTAGAGGAATTCAGAAAATAAAATGGTAATTTTATGTCATCTTAATTAAGTCCTCACATGTGACAAGTAGCTACTGTATTGGACCGTACCATTCAGATTATTTCAAAGTCAGGATGGTAGACAATAATGACTAGAACTGGAGGAGTTGTTTTTATTAACACATCAAAACGATATTATCTAAAGGAACTCATGGTTCACTTCCACAGATAAAATTCTTCACAAGCAGAGTTTTGATTTACAACAAAAGAAATTCACACTGCCTCACAGTTCTTGAGGCTGGAAGTTCCAAAAATCGCTGTGTTGGCAGGGCTGGCCCCACAGGCATCAAGGAAGCACTCTTCTTGTTCTTCACCCTGCCTCTGGTGCTCACACAAATCTTAGCCTTTCTGTGACTTAAGCCGTTGTAATGTAGACAAATCTTAAAATTAACCATATTATATGGTTTTTCAAAACAGGGTTCCTCTATGTAGCCTTGGCTGTCCTGGAACTCACTCTGCAGATCAGGCTGGCCACATACTCATAGAGATCACCCTACCTCTGCCTCCTGAGTGCTAGAATTAAAGGTGTGTGTCACTACCACCTGGAACACATCAGTTAATTTTTAAGAAGATTTTAAAGAGGAATTTTTATTTTATAGGTATGGCTGAATTTAGTACACAACAAACAGTAAACTTTGTCTTCTAGTTTTTTAATTATATAGCATGTCTTTCATAGTTTCCTTCTTGAATTTTATGTCCTATATGTTGGAGTCACACTCTCATTTGCCCTTCCTCAGTCCCTATTGTTTTAATGGTCCCTTTGTTATGACAGCAGGATATGGCTTTCATTGACTTTCATTGAGTCATCTTTACAGAGCAAGTTATAGCATCCAAAACTCAGTAGAGAGTTACATTGGTTGAAGTCCACCCATTTCTAGTTTCTTGGCCAGGACTTTCGCTTTGAGCTTTCCATATATCAGTTTGTATTTCTGAGGTTAAAATGATGACAGTGAGCCAGAGAACTGATTTTTGTGCTCTTAAGTTTTAGGTTGAATTTGACAGAGGATGTCATATTTTAGATTTATATAAGAATAGCAACTTGAAACTTATCTGTGTGTTAATTGCCCCCTATCCTTTCAAGTCCTCATCATGACATGTGAAAAGCTTTGCACATAAAAGACAAATATCTGGATACAGCTGTCATAAAATCTGAGATTATCTGGAAATTCATTGTGCCCTCCAATTAAAGTTAAAGCCAGAGGAACTTTCAGTCAGATGGTAGCTATCCACATAAGCACACAAATCTTGTCTTCTTAGAAACAGCTGATGAATAGAAAGCTGCAGTGTTTGGAGTAGGCATTCCTTTATTAGGATCCCAATTCTGTCATGTTGATTGTGTGCACTCAGGTTCATTTTCCAAGTGCTTTGTGCCAAAAGAAGAAGAAGATGAAGAAGAAAACCAAACACCCAAGTAGGATAAAATAAACCCACTTTGCAATGTTGATAGGAAGATGCTTGTGAGATGTGTGAGACCTATTTGTTGCTCAGTAACCAGTGGTGACTATGATAGCCTGGTTCTATATTAGCATAAAAAGTTCTCACTTTTCTTTCTCCAACTTTTCATTTTCCATTTTAGGAGAAACCTAAGCCTTCTATATTATTATTATAGAAAAAACATGCTTTGGCTTTCACTAGACCCTAGCCATTTTTATTTTAAGCACAGTTAGTTCTGTGGTCCTCTTTTTACGTTTTTGCTTACAATAAAAATACAGTTGATTAGCTTGCAGCAAAAGCTTTCAGAGGACCTCGAGAACTGGATTTTTGAGAGTCTTGGATTTCACATGCAAAGGAGGCTAATGTCCTTGGAAGATCTGTGAGGGCAGCTAATATGAGGTGACAAATGTGTTGAATGCTGGTCTGGCCCCATTTCTAGCCATCACTGTGTAAACAATATTAAATGGAATCAGTTGTCATACTCACATAAACTTTTTGCTGTAATTGAACATACTAAGTGTGGAGAAATCAATGTGATATACCCTTATTTCTATAATATATTGTACCTGGTGTATAGTTTTTATAAAAACATAAAATGTAAATTTTCATACTTTTCCTTGTAATAAATTACTTTCAATATCTCAAAAACTGTAGTGTGAAATAGCAATTGTAATCTGGTATCATAAACAGACAATGAAGGATCAATGTTGTATGTATAATTAAATAAATAATACAAAAGAATTTCTTTCCTTGGCATTGAAAATGCTCAAACTCTGTCAGTGGCTCTGGTAAGGCACCAGTGTTGCCATTCTTGACCGGCGGTTTTGTCGTGGTGTGTTGTTAACTCAAAGTTAGTGAGTTGCCAGCGTGTAACAGCAGAGCAATGTTCATTGTAGTCTTTGGTAATTCCTGGTTGTGGTATACACACAGCACATGTTCAGGGAGGGCAGTTCCTAGCAGCCCAGAGTGGAGCCGTGCCTTCACTTATGCTTACAACAGAAGGTCAGGCAGGCAATGTTCAGGGCACTGCCTAGCCCACCGCCCTTTACAGCACATTCAAAAATTCTGTTTTTGGGCGGCGCCAGGAGGCCTCTCATTCTGAGCAGCAGCACAGCAGGATCGGCACAGTGACCATTCTAATATCTGATAAAATAGACTTTCAACCAAAATTAATCAAAAGAGATGGGGAAGGACACTTCATACTCATCAAGGGAAAATTCCACCAGGAAGACATCACAATCCTGAACATCTATGCCCCAAATACAAGAGCACCCACATTTGTACAAGAAACATTGATAAAATTTAAACCATATATAGATCCCTACACATTAATAGTGGGAGACTTCAACACCCCACTCTCAACAAAGGATAGGTCAACAAAACAGAAATTAAACAAAGAAACAATAACTCTGACAGAGGTCATGAATCAAATGGACCTCACAGACATTTACAGAACTTTACACCCAAACACAAAAGAATTTACCTTCTTCTCAGCACCTCATGGAACCTTCTCCAAAATAGACCATATAGTTGGTCACAAAGCAAGCCTCAACAGATACAAGAAGATTGAAATAATCCCTTGTATCTTGTCTGATCACCATGGAATAAAGCTGGACCTCAACAACCACGGAAATAGCAAAAAGCCTACACACACATGGAAACTGAACAACTTGTTACTAAATGACAGCTGGGTCAGGGAAGAAATAAAGAAAGAAATTAAAGTCTTCCTAGAACTCAATGAAAGTGAAGACACAACATACCCAAACTTGTGGGACACAATGAAAGCAGTGCTAAGAGGAAAGTTCATAGCACTAAGTGCCTTCAAGAAGAAATTTGAGACAGCTCATTCAAGCAACTTAATGGCCCACTTAAAAACCCTAGAAAAAGAAGAAGCAGACACCAAAAAGGATTAGACGGCTGGAAATAATCAAACTCAGGGCTGAAATCAATCAATTAGAAACAAATAAAAACAATTCAAAGAATCAATGAAACCAAGAGCTGGTTCTTTGAGAAAATCAAGATCGACAAACCCTTAGCCAAGCTAACTAAAAGGCAGAGAGACACCACCCAAATCAACAAAATCAGAAATGAAAAGGGGGACATAACTACAGACACTAAGGAAATCCAAACAATCGTTAGGACTTACTTCAAAAGTCTATATGCCACAAAATTTGAAAATCTAAATGAAATGGACAATTTTCTTGATCGATTCAAGTTACCAAAGCTGAATCAGGACCAGGTAAATCAATTAAATAGTCCTATATCCCCCAAAGAAATAGAAGTGGTCATCAAAAGTCTCCCATCCAAAAAAGGCCCAGGACCAGATGGCTTCAGCACAGAATTCTACCAGACCTTCAAAGAAGAGCTAACTCCAATTCTCTTCAAACTATTCCACAAAATAGAAAGAGAAGGAACATTACCAAACTCATTCTATGAAGCCACAGTCACCTTGGTACCTAAACCTCACAAAGACTCAACAAAGAAAGAGAATTTAAGGCCAATCTCCCTTATAAACATTGTTGCAAAAATACTTAACAAAATACAAACCGAATACAAGAACACATCAAAGACTATCCACTATGACCAAGTAGGCTTCATCCCAGGTATGCAGGGGTGGTTCAATATACAGAAATCCATCAATGTGATCCACCATATTAACAAAGTGAAAGAAAAAAAACACATGATAATCTTTCTAGATGCTGAAAAGCATTTGACAAAATCCAACATCTATTCATGTTTAAAGTATTAGAGAGATCAGGGATACAAGGCACATATCTAAACATAGTAAAGGCGATATACAGCAAGCCTATAGCCAACATCAAACTGAACAGAGAGAAACTTAAAGCAATCCCACTGAAATCAGGGACAAGACAAGGCTGCCCACTCTCTCCGTATCTCTTCAACATAGTGCTGGAAGTCCTTGCTAGAGCAATAAGACAGTTGAAGGAGATCAAGGGGATACAGATTGGAAAGGAAGAAGTCAAATTATCACTATTTGGAGATGATATGATAGTATACATGAGTGACCCCAAAAACTCTACCAGGGAACTCCTACAGCTGATAAACACCTTCAGCAAAGTGGCCGGATACAAAATCAACTAAAAAAAAAAATCAGTAGCACTCTTGTATACAAAAGACAAAAGGGCTGAGAAAGAAATTAGAGAAACAACACCCTTCACAATAGCCACAAATGACAAAGTACCTTGGTGTAACCCTAACCAAGCAAGTCAAAGACTTGTATGAAAAAAATTTCAAGTCTCTGAAGAAAGAATTAGAAGAAGATATGAGAAGATGGAAAGATCTCCCATGCTCATGGCTTGGCAGGATTAATATAGTAAAAATGGCCATCTTACCAAAAGCAACCTACAGATTTAATGCAATTCCCATAAAATTCCCAACACAATTCTTTACAGAGCTGGAAAGAAAAATTCTCAACTTCATATGGAATAACAAGAAACCGAGAATTGCTAAAACAATCTTCTATAATAAAAGGTCTTCTGGAGGTATCTCCATCCCTGATCTCAAGCTGTACTATAGAGCAACAGTTATAAAAACTGCATGGTACTGGCATAGAAACAGAATGGTGGATCAATGAAACCGAACAGAGGACCCAGAAATAAACCCACACACTTATGGACACCTGATTTTTGACAAAGATGCCAAAACCATACAATGGAAAAAAGATAGCATCTTCAACAGATGGTGCTGGTCCAACTGGATGTCTACATGTAGAAAAATGCAAATAGATCCATACTTATCACCCTGCACAAAACTGAAGTCCAAGTGGATCAAAGACCTCAACATAAAACCAGACACAGTAAACCGCTTAGAAGAAAAAGTGGGGAATACCCTTGAACTCATTGGCACAGGAGACAACTTCCTGAACAGAACACCAACAACACAGGCTCTAAGAGCAACAATCAATAAATGGGACCTCATCAAACTGAAAAGCTTCTGTAAAGTAAAGGACACTGTCATCAAAACAAAGCGACTACCTACAGATTGGGAAAGAATCATCACCAACCCTTTATCTGACAGAGGACTCATATCCAGCATATATAAAGAACTAAAGAAGCTGAAAAGCAGCAAACCAAGTAATCCACTTAAAAAATGGGGAGCAGAGCTAAATAGAGAATTCTCTGTAGAGGAATATCGAATGGCAGAGAAGCACTTAAAGAAATGCTCAACCTAGTTATTAGGGAAATGCAAATCAAAACAACCCTGAGATTTCACCTTACACCCATCAGAATGGCCAAGATGAAAAACTCAAGTGAAAACACATGCTGGAGAGGTTGTGGAGAAAAGGAAACCCTCCTCCACTGCTGGTGGGAATGTAAACTTGTACAGCCACTCTGGAAATCAATCTGGTGCTTTCTTAGACAACTAGGAATAGCGCTTCCTCAGGATCCAGCTATACCACTCCTAGGTATATATCCAAAAGGGGCTCAAGTACACAAAAAGGACATTTACCCAACCATGTTTGTAGCAGCCTTATTTGTAATAGTCAGATGCTGGAAACAGCCCAGATGCCCCTCAACTGAAGAATGGATGCAGAAACTGTGGTACATCTATACAATGGAGTATTACTCAGCAATGAAAAATAAGGAAATCATGAAATTTGCAGGTAAATGGTGGGACCTAGAAAGGATCATCCTGAGTGAGTTGTCCCAGAAGCTAAAAGACACACACGGTATATACTCACTCATATAAACATACAACATAAAATAAACCCACTAAAATCTGTACATCTAAACAAACTAAGCAAAAGAGAGGACCCTAACTAAAATGTTCAATCCCCACCCTGAAAGGCAAAGAGGATGGACATCAGAAGAAAAAGAAAACAGGAAACAACCTAGGAACCTGCTACAGAGGGCCTCTGAAAGCCAGAAGAAGAAAACAGCAAACAACCTCGGAACCTGCCACAGAGGGCCTCTGAAAGCCTCTGCTGTGCAGACTGTCAAAGCAGATGCTGAGCCTGATGGCCAACTGTCGGGCAGAGTGAATGGAATTTTATGTAAGTAGTGGGAAATAGTAAGAGCTGGAGAGGACAGGAACACCACAAGGAGAGCAACAGAACAAGATAATTTGAACACAGGGAACTTCCCAGAGACTCATACTCCAACCAAGGAATATTCATGGAGATAACCTAGAACCCTGACAATGCAGCCACTTCTGATGAGAACTGATAGACTAAGATCAGAAAAAAGGAGAGGAAGACCTCTCCTATCAGTGGACTTGGGGAGTGGCATGCATGCAGAAAGGAGGGGGGAGGGTGGGACCGGGAGGGGAGGAGGGAAGGGCTTATGGTGGGGGATACAAAATGAATATAGTATAATTAATAAAAGTTAAATAAAAAATTAAAAAAATTCTGTTTTCTCCCCCAAATAAAGAAATGGATAAAAAAAGAAGTGATACTTTAAGTCTACTTAAAATCCTTTTTTATGTATGTATGTGTGTGTGCACACTTGGCCATGTGAGCTTGCATCTGCATGTATGTGTCACAGCCTGAATGTGGAGGTCTGACGACAGCTGTGAGACTTGGCTTTCCCCATCTGTGTGGAATCAAACTCAGGCCATCAGCACTGGGGCAAGTACACTCACCCTCTGAACCATCTCCCCAGCTCCAGCTCCTATACCTATGTTGTGCATAGGATAAAAAGAGATGTGATGTAAAATGCTGAGACCATATATGATCCATATCTTTGAAAATGATTGTCATTCAGTGGTCCAACCATAATTGGAAAATATCACTTCCAATTTGTGTGAGGAATAGAATATTTCCTTCAGATTGTTACATTTTTGGAGTTTCTTCTGATACATAAGAATTCAGTGAAACCTGGCATGGTATTTGGGCAGCCTTAAAGTAACTAAATTACTGTAAATCCTGGTTGATTCTTCTGCACTGTACTAGACTATACACTTACACATGTGTTTAGTTGGTCCACTGACTTGGAGTCATTTAAAACAGAATAGAAAATGTTTTTAACCATTGTAATCATCCAAGTGAGACTGCTAGTTAGTCCTCACCCACTTTAGTGGATTAATCTGGAATGCACCCCACAGGTTCATTCTGAACATGGGGTTCCTATCGGAGTGTTATTTTAAAGGTTGTGCCTCTAGGAGGTGTGCCTGGCTGGCAGATAGAGGTCACTACAGGCTGAAATTTGAAGATTATAGCTGGCCCTGGTTCTGGCAATGGTCTCTGTTTCCTGGCCAGTCTGAGTGCAAAGTGCCACTCCTCTTGCTCCTGCTGGCAGAGGAGATCTCATTGCCATACTGAACTGAAATTGCCTTGAAACCATGACACAGGTGGTTCTCAACCCCTTAGGTTGTTTTTGGCAAATGTTTTGGTCACAGCAATGCATCCCTACTCAGAATAATACTAATCATAACTCAAAATAACATTTTACTATTTCTAGTTGTCAGAGAATACTGAGGTCTTTGAGTTAATTATTATGTGAAATTAGTAGTTAAGACTTAAATAACTGATTTTCTGTTTCTTAACCTAATCACAATTACTTTTTCTTAAAAAAAATTGCAGCCCTAACATCAACTGGACATTACCTTCAATCATTCCTCTCCCAATAACACAACTGAATAAAGTCTAACCAACTGTAAAAACAAAGAAGTTGGAGAATTCAACTTTTACCCTACTTCCCTCTGTTTTTCTTAAATTCTTATTTGAATCCATAACTACTAGACCTAGAAACCAGACTTTTCTGCTTTGTTTCACAGAGCTCTTAGCTAGTGGCACACTGGAGGCAGATAGATGGTGGGGTTTGGATCATTGAAGAATACTTTCATAAAGAAGGACAGGGGCATCCGAAGAAGGAGAAAACAGGTAATAGGACAGGAGCTTATCACAGAGGGTCTCCAAAAGATTCTACCCAGAAGGGTATCAAAACAGTTGCTGAGATTCATAGCCAAACTTTGGGCAGGTTGCAGGGAATCTTATGAAAGAAAGGAGAGATAGAAAGACCTGGAAGAGATAGGATCTCCACAAGGACAGCAACAGAACCAAAAAAATCTGGGCACAGGGGTCTTTTGTGAGACTGGTACTCCAAACAAAGACCATGCATGGAGATAACCTAGAACACCCACACAGATGTAGCCCATGGCAGCCCAGTCTCCAAGAGAGTTCCCTAGTAATGGGAACAGGGACTGTCTCTGACATGAACTCAGTGGCAGGCTCTTTGGTCACCTCCCCTTGAGAGGGGAGCAGCCTTACCAGGCCACAGAGGAAGACAATGCAGCCAGTCTAGATGAGACCTGATAGAATAGGTTCAGATGGAAGGGGAGGGGGAACCTCCTCTATCAGTGGACTGGGGAAGGTACATGGGAAGAGAAGAGAGAGGGAGGACGAGATTGGGAAGGGGATGAGGGAGGGGTCTACAGCTGGGGTAAATGTGAATAAACTGTGAATGAAGTGAATAAATTGTAATAAATAAAAAATTTATAAATGAAGGACAGGGGAAGGACATAAAGAACATGAAGTTATGTGGGTAGAAAACTGGGGAGAATCTAGGAAGTATTCCAAGAGGGAGAAGCATGATGAAAATATATAGCATGAAAAAGTCTTAACACTGAACCAAAATAGCATTTTGATTGATATGTCACCTTTTTTTTGCTATGCTAGTCTTCATTTATTTCTCTTCAACCAAATCAAGAAATCACTGTATGTATACATATATAGATAGATGCATATATATGCATATGTATAGATATTTATACAAAACGACTCAAGTTAAAATATATATGATAGTTGAAGATTTTGTTAGGTGAATATGTATGTCATTCTTTTTAAATTAATTCCTTTTTAATTTTTTATAATGTAGTCATATTTTATCCCAGTTGTAGCCCCCTCCCTCCTTTCCTCCCAGTCCCGCCGTCCCTTCCTCCCTCTTCCTCCCCTATCGTGACTTTCTAATATTGATGTGTTCATAGATGGTAGTTGTGTTCTTGTCAGATCCGTCTTTAAAGGAGTAAGCAATTTCATTCCCTAATGTTATACACGTGGAAACTGATGCCCCGAATTGTGACTGGCCAAGGACACATGGTTGTTTTAGGAGAATAAACAGTACCAGAGACTGGTGGCCTGGCATCGACCTATCCCCAGACTCTTCCAGCTGAAAGGCAACTAGTTAGATCCCAGACACTGTTTTCCCTAGACTGTACATAGGTGATACTTCCATTCACAGAGTGCTTCCTGACATTTTCAGCTTGGAAACCAAGTTCTTAAGCTCATGAAGGAACACAGTGCAACACAGCCCCGGATCAGGACTAGATTTCTGGCTTTGCTGTAGGTACAGGTAAGTTAATAGGGGAAAGCTACCTATGGTGACTGCTCAGTGATATGACTTGAGGGGTCGGTCACAGAGCTTTGGACAGGTGTTCTCTGGCAAGGAGACATGAAGTAGAACAGTCATTTACCACTCAAGGTCCTAGATCTGTGCTCTCTGTAGGAAAAATAAAATAAAAAGAAAATAATTTAAAGAGAATATTACTTTAAAATCAATGTAACTTCATTTGGAAAATGAAGGAAATTAGAATTCATTATTTTTCTATCACCCAGTGATAATCATGATTATTTTGATATATTTCTTAAAACTTTTAGATTGTGTGTTTATAAATCTGTTTATAGTATTATTACATATATTTTATACAGTTTCATACTACATTATAATGCTATCTCTCATTTTATATTTTGAGTATAAATCTATTTTTTTAAATCATTTTTTTAGAATTTGTTTTTTAGAATTTTATGATTACTATATTTACATTATTTCTTCCTGTTCCTCCTCCCTCCAAGTCTTCCTATGTCCTTCACCCCCTCCTCAAAGTCATAATATTTTTCTTTTATGATTATTGTCCTATAGACACAAACAGTGTTATATATATGTTACCAAGCCTGCTGAATCCATGCTATTCTTAGGGATGAGCCCTTGGTATTGGAAAGGCAGTAATAGGATCCATCCCTAGAGAAGACTGATTTTCCCATTCTCTGCAGTCATTACTTGCTGTAGTTCTTCATTTAGAGGTTGTCCATCCACACTGCACATTAACTGGTATTGTCATTATTCAGGTCTTATTTAGATAGCTATACTGTTCAGATTTTATGAGTGCAGCTTCCCTGGCATACACAGAAGACACTATCTCAAAGTAGACTTCTGGTCCCTGCTCTTACACTCTTTCCACCTCTTTAACAGTGTTCCCTGAGTGACAAGGTCTCACTGTGTAGACCTGGTTGGCCGGGAACTCATTATGTAGACCAGACTGGGCTTGAACTCACAGAGAACCACCTTGTATTAAAGGTGTATGCTCCTAAGCCTGGCTAGAAGTGAATACCTTTCAGTGAAGTATTCCTTTGTTTACTTGGCCCTCCTGTTTGACTATGTTGTGGCTTTTCTAGGTTTTTACTCAAAGAGTAAAATTGTGGAGTTCAAATAGAGGAAGTTTCTCTCATCAGCTGATAGCATAGGTGAAAGAGTTTGTAATACTTTTTCCTTGTTTTAAAATCTGTTTTACAACAGGGAAAGTCACATTCTTTGCTTGAACATTCCTTTCTTATCAGTTATAGGTTCTTGTTTTTAGTTGTTGATGAGTGAAACTGAGGAATTAGACAAATAGTCCAAAGCAGACTCACCAGGCTTGGCTCCATTTCAGTGTTGCTACTCTCTATTTCCTGATCTTGGGGATTAAATTACTCCAAGAAATAACGTGGAACATTTTGCAATAATTTTTATATTTTCTTTTTCTAAATGCTGACGTTTTAGTAACTAAAGTGCTTTAGAAAACAACCAACTTACATTTTTAACATTCTTTTCACTAACAGTAATTTAAGAATATTTTCCTGATATCCATGAATATAAGACCTAAAGATTCACAGCACATGCTCTATTTCAGAATTATTCTCTAGAGAAATACATGTCTATTCAATCCTGGGTTTTAAAGGAGGCATAGTAACAAATTGTTTCCAAGTATGTATAGACCTAGGTACATAAACATACAAATTGATTTTCAAAGGAGGAACTTGAGGCCATTTTGAAATTAGAGATACTTAAATAGCTGACATGATAAAACATTTGGACTACTACTAGTGTTGCCCAAAGGGGAGAAGAAAACAGACCTTCTGATGATGTGTCCCTGATACATAAAAACAGAGTTAAATTGCCTTATGTGCTATCTAAACTCCATAGGATTCATATAGTATAGATATCACACTATAATATAAAGTTTATCTGGCTACATTTAAAACTCCCACATGGAGCTGCTCTGAATGCATACTCTACTGCATTTTGAATCCCTCCTGTAAAGATGTGGCTCTGTCTAATTCCCTTCCTTTAAACAGCCCCTTGACAGAAGTAGTTAATTGGATTATATATGCCCATTCTTGTCTAGCACTTAGAACAAGGCTGCTTCGTGGTAGCTGTCAGTGTTTTTTTTTTTTTTTTTGTGTGTGTGTGTGTGTGTGTGTGTGTATTTGTTTGTTGTTTTTATAGAATTAAACAAGGAAGAAATATGCTACAAGCAAGCCCCATCCCTCTCAGCTGTCTAGGCCAGGTTTAGGTAGTTTGTTTCCTTAAATAAGGAAGTTAGGTATGGACCATGTCCTGTGTAGTTTGAATCCTGGAGCCCTAACTAAGGGTGGAAGGGAATAAAGAAGGGACAGACACACAGACACATGTACACAAAGGCTGGAGTCAGGTAGGAAGTACACATTCTCATGAAACAGTACCTAGTAGGGCCACAACCTGGAACCTCAGTGTGTTTGTTGTACAGAGCCCAGGAGGAGGGCTAGAAAGGCTCAGCAGGAGATGGCTGCGCAGTCCCAGGCTGTAAACACTGGGAAGGGAGCTCAACTGCCAGTGTTTGTATATTCTGCTAAGCCCTCTCACTTGGCCCTCAAAGAAAAGCTTTGTCAATCCTCTGAGCCTCACCAAGGTAAGGGTTTGTCACTACCATGGAGCTAAGGCATTGGAGTCCTTGGCATGGCTGTGCCCATGTCAGAAATACACATTCACTCAGGACTTCATTCACTCAGAGTTTGTTCCACACAGTAGCTCATCCCTATGGTCCTACCATTCTCAGGAGCCTATGGCAGGAGAATCACAAAACATAAGAGGTTAACACGGCCTATCTTGTGACTTCCTGGCTAGCCTGGGCTACAAAGTAAAACCATGCCTCAAAAAATAAAAATTAACAGCAGCAACAACAAATGAATTTAAACATGAAAATCTGCTTCAGAAGCATGTCTTGATAGATGAAAAGCTGAATAAACAGGTATAATGAAAAAAGGCTATCATTCTATCATCTATATAGATTTTACCTATTTGTTTTTGAGGCAAGGTCTCCTATCCAGCTTTGGTTGACCTGTAACTCTCTATATAGACCAGTCTGACCTTGAACTCACAGAGTTGCACCTTCTTCAATCTCTCGGTATAATCTATTAGTTTAAAAGTGTTTTAAAATATTTTTAATTACAGTTTATTCATTTTGTTTCCCACCTGTAGCTCCCTTCCTCTTCCTTTCCCAATCCCACTCTCCCTCCTTTTCTCCACCCATGCCCTTCCCCCAGTCCACTGATAGGGGAGGTCCTCCTCTCCTTCCATCTGATCTTAGTTTATCAGGTTTCATCAGGAGTGGCTACATAGATTCTATAGTGTGAAATCTGAAGCTTTGACTTAGCTAGCAGGTGGACCTGGGTAGAGTTCTGGCCTTTAGCAAACTCTTTACATTTCAGTTTTATCACATACAAAATGATGCAAAGATAATTTATGCCTCAAAAGATTTGTGAATACAGAATAAGACAGTACAGAAATGCGCATGTGTCATACCTGATACTTGTGGTATACTTTTTCTTCAGTGAACACCTGGAAAACAATGAACCACAGATCTTGGTATATATAGATCTTGGTATAAATTTGCTCAATGATTTTATTGATGATTAAATGCTGATATCTCAAGCCAGATAAGTGTCCTTTCGATGTGCCCCTGTGAGCTTTGTTACTTTCTCTATTGTTTTCATATTAATCCCCTCATAGCTTGCTTTCATGTTGCTGATGAGAGAATGCTAGAGAGGATGTCAATGGAATGGAAGATGTATTACAAGACTCACAAAGACCTGAAAGTCATTCTTATGGAGGATATTAGTGGGGAATAGAATACAATAAAGAATTATAACATGAGAAATAGATTACACTTTGGCATCATTCTAGAATGCATGATTAGGACCAATAGGTAAGAGTTACAAAATGGTTTAACATAAGGAACGACTTACTATCAATTAAAGGAATTAAACATGGAAAAAATGATGTCTCATCAGTGAGAAACTCTCAGGGGGTTAAAAACCTAATAGAGCAAGGCACCATCCTTATGTTCTCAAGCAAAAGAATTACATTTCTCTAGAAATGAAAACAAGAATATGATAAGGGGAAGAGAGTGACTTGTCACTAGGGGTCACAAGTTTCCTTCTGTCTCTTGGCTTTGAGGGACACTTGGTGAAAGGTGTGACTTTGTGAGGGATAGTTCTTAAGCGTAGAAAGAATTAGGGCATTAGTTGAAGTGGCTGATAAGGGAAAGAATCACCTCTGTCACCATGAATTTTCCACAGCATTTGAGAAATCAGCACTGTTTGCTTAAGCAAATGGCACACCTACACCCATATATTGTTCACTTGTATGTGCCTGTCTCACTTCATTCATTTCCCTCATGCCCTTTGCATTGACACACTGTAATATTCCCACTCAACAACCAATGAAGTTATGAACACTAAATTAATTGTGCTATGCTCACATTATTTGTAATAGTTCAGAGGAAAATCCATTGCCCATCATGTAATTGTCAAAAGAAAGCATATCATAGAAGACGGGCTTTTCTTTTTAGCATTTTCAGGAGCTCTATCCAGGAATAAGTGGGGTTGTTAGGCCTTTTGATCGGCATAACTAGTGTGGGATTTTTAAGAAGGTTGAAAATCACTTTTAAAGGGTGCATGGTCACTGTTAGTATGCCCTTTGGGGATTTCCTTGGGTCATTTAAGGTTAAAAGGCCTTGCCCATAAAATGTTTTGCAAAGAAATGTTTATTTGGCCCATTTATTAGCTTCAGACTGTCCTCATTTGAGGACTCACATAGCCCTTCTCAGTTTACTTCAGTAAAAGAAGTGACAGAGGGATGGCTATATGTGGTGACACTTATACCAGTTAGAAAATTTTGTACTTCAAGTTTCAGAATACACATTCCTTTATCTTTTAGTGTGAAGATACTGCTGTGTAGTGTTCTGCCACTCCTGGGCCTTTGCTTGAGAATACTTCTGATTTACAAATGCCAAGAAGAGGGACTAAGACAAGCTCTCACTTCTTTTTTTTTTTTTTTTATTAGTGTTTCTTCTTTCTTTCTTTCTTTCTTTCTTTCTTTCTTTCTTTCTTTCTTTCTTTCTTTCTTTCTTTATTAAATATAATAAATTTTTATATTAATCACAGGTTATTTATTTTGTATCCCAGCTATAGCTCCCTTCCTCATTCCCTCCCAATCCCACCCTCCCACCATTATCTCCTCCCTGCCCTTTTCCAAGTCCACTGATAAAGGAGGACATCCTCCCCTTCCATCTAACCCAGCTTATCAGGTCTCTTCAGGACTGGCTGCAATGTCCTCTTCTGTGGCCTAGCAAGGCTGCTCCTTCCTTGGGCAGAGCTCACCATTGAGTTCATGTCAGAAATAGTCCCTGTTCCCCTTACTAGAGAACCCACTTGGATACTGAGCTACCATGGATTATATCTGAGCAGGGGTTCTAGGTCATATCCAAACATTGTCCTTGGTTGGAGCAACAGTCTCATGAAAGATCCCTGTGCCCTTATATATTTGGTCCTTTTGGAGCTCCTGTCCTCTCCAGGTCTTACTAACTCTCCATTCTTTCATATGATTCCCTGCACTCTGCCAAAGGTTTGGTTATGAGTCTTAATATTTGCTTTGATACACTGCTAGGTAGAGTCAGAGGCCCTCTGGGGCAGGCTCCTGTCTTGTTACTCAGCAATTAAAAATGAGGAAATCATGAAATTTGCAAGCAAATGGTGGGACCTAAAAACAATCATCCTGAGTGAAGTATCCCGAAAGCAGAAAGATACACATGATATATACTCACTTATATAGACCTATAAGATATGATAAACATAATGAAATCTATACACCTAAGGAAGATAAACAAGAAAGAGGACCCAGGGTATGATGATCAATCCTCATTTAGAAAAACAAATGGGATAGACATTGGATGTAGGAGAAAGCTCTCACTTCTTAAAGCTTTTCTTTGACCATCTATTTCCACATAATTGGTCAATGAGTCTGTTAACAGTGTTTTTTAGGTAGCAGACAGGTTACAGTGGAGGTTTTTTTTTCACAATATTTTTATTGATTATTTGGGAATTTTACACCACACACCCCACCACACTTACTTTCCAATCCTTCCAGGTCCACCCGATTTGCCCTCCCCCCCAACACACACACCAAAAAAAAAAAAAAAAAAAAAAAAATACAGTTTGCATTGTCCATATACTCATTGGAGAATGGTCAAACTCCTGGTGGCCAGCCCCTTAAAGAAAACCTACATTTACCACCTACATTCCCACCAGAAGCCATCAACTGTAAATAGCTACACTTTGGCATCCATATCACAATTTTTAAAATTAAAATTTATTTTTTATAATTTATTTACTTTACATCCCGATTGTAACCCCCCCCTCCCTCTTCTCCTCCCAGGCTCATTCTCCCTCCCTTTTGGCCCTACATCCTTCCCCTAGTCCTCAGAAAGAGGGAACCCCCCTCCTCTACAATCTGACCCCAGCCTATCAAGTTTCATCAGGACTGCCTGCATCCTCCTCCTCTGAGGCCTGCCAAGGCTGTCCTTCCAGGGGAAAGTGATCAAAGAGCAGGCAACAGAGTCTTTGTCAGAGACAGCCTCTGTTTTCCTTACTAGGAAACCCATATGGAGACTCAGCTGCCTATAGGCTACATCTAAACAGGGTATCTTGGTCTTCCCCATGTATGATTCTTGGTTGGTGCATTAGTCTCTGCAGGACCACCTGGGCCCAGAGTTTTTGGTTTTGTTGGTCTTCATGTGGAGCTTCTGTCCCCTCTGGGAACTCGTATCTCCCTAATTCTTCCATAGGACTCCCTGTGCTGTGCTCTCTTTGGGTGGAGTCTTTCAGAGGACATCTATTGTAGGCTCCCACTGTCTATTATATTTTCCCATCTGAATGAGAATTAAGCATTCTCTCTAGGGTCGTCCTTGTTACTTATCTTCTTTAGGTCTGTGGATTATAGCATGGTTATCCTATATTATATGACTAACATCTGCTTATAAGTGTATATATACCATGCATGTCTTTCTGGTTCTGAGCTTACTCTCTCAGGATAATCTTTTCTAGTTCCCACCATTTGCTTGCAAATTTCCTCTTTTTTTTTTTAATAGCTGAGTAGTATTCCATTGTGTAAATGTGCCACAATTTCTGTATTCATTCTTTTGTTGAAGGACATCTATGATGTTTCCAGATTCTGGCTATTATAAATAAAGCTGCAATAAACATAGTTGAGCAAGTGTCCTTGTATGGTGGAGCATCTTTTGAGTTTATGCCTAGGAGTGTTATAGCTGGGTCTTGAAGTAGCACTATTCCTGTAAAGTATCTTGGTATAACTCTAACTAAGCAAGTGAAAACTTGTATGAAAAAAACTTCAAGTCTCTGAAGAAAACAAAAATTAAAGAAGATATCAGAAGATGCAAAGCTCTCTCCCATGTTCATGGATCAGTAAGATTATCATAGTAAAAGTAACCATCCTACCAAAAGCAATCTACAGATTTAATGCAATTCCCATCAAAATGGCAACACAATTCTTTACAGACCTTGAAAGAAAAATTCTCAACTTCATATGGAAAAACAAAACAAAACAAAACAAATAACCGAGAAGAGCGAAAACAGTCCTGTACAACAAAAGGTCTTCTGCAGGTTTCTCTATCCCTGACTAGAGCTATACTATACAACAACTGTAATAAAAACTGTTGGTACTGGCATAGAAAGAGACTGGTGGATCAATGGAATTGAATCAGAGACCCAGAAATAAACCCACACACCTATGGACATTTGATTTTTGACAAAGAAGTCAAAACCATAATATAGAAAAAGGGATAACACCTTCAGCAGATGATGCTGGTCTAACTGGATGTCTAAATGTAGAAAAATGCAAATAGGTCCATATTTATCACTATGAACAAAACTAAAGTCCAAGTGGATCAAAGACCTTAACATAAAACCAGACACACTAAATCGATTAGAAGAAAAAGTGGGGAAGAGTCTAGAACTCATTGGCACAGGAGACAACGTCCTGAACAGAACACCAACAGCACAGGCTCTCAGATCAACAATCAATAAGTGGAACCTCACGAAACTTAAAAGCTTCTGTAATGCAAAGGACACTGTCCTCAGAACAAAGGACAGCCTACAGACTGGGAAAGGATCTTCACCAACCCTATATCTGACAGAGGGCTAATATCCAGAATATATAAAGAACTAAAGAAGTTAAAAAGCAACAAATCAAGTAATCCAATTAAAAAATGGGGCACAGAGCTAAATAGAGAAATCTCTGTAGAGGAATATAGAACGGCAAAGAAACATTTAAAAAAAATGCTCAATGTCCTTAGTCATCAGGGAAATGCAAATCAAACGACCCTGAGATTTCAACTTACACCCATCAGAATGGCTAAGATTAAAAACTCAAGTGACAATACATGCTGAAGAGGATGTAGAGAAAGAGGAACCCTCCTCCATTGCTGGTGGGAATGTAAACTTGTACAACCACTTTGGAAATAAATCTGTTGCTTTCTCAGACAATTAGGAATAGCATTTCCTTAAGATCCAACTATACCACTCCTAGGCATATATCGAAAAGATGCTCAGGACACAGCAAGGACATTTGCTCAACCATGTTCGTAGCAGTTTTATTCATAATAGCCAGAACTTGGAAACAACCCAGATGTCCCTCAACAGAGGAATAGATACAGAAATTGCGGTACATTTACACAACAGAATACTACTTAGCAATTAAAAACAAGGAAATCATGAAATTTGCAGGCAAATGGTGGGATCTAGAAAAGATCAACCTGAGTGAGGCATCCCAGAAGGAGAAAGACACACATGGTATATACTCACTTATAACTGGATGTTAGACATATAATATAAGATAAACATACTAAAATGTGTACATGTAAAGAAGATAAAAAGTAGGACCCTGGGTAAGATTATCAATCCTCACTCAGAAAGAAAAATGGGATGGACGTTGGAAGAAGGAAAAAACAGGAAACAGGACAGGAGCCTGCCACAGAGGGCCTCTGAAAGACTCAACCCAACAGTGTGTAAAAGCAGATGCTGAGACTCATAACCAAACTCTGGGCAGAGTGCAGGGAATCTTATGAAAGAAGGGAGAGATAGAAATGCCTGGAGAGGACAGGATATTCACAAGGAGAGCAACAGAACCAAAATATCTGGGCACAGGTTTTTTTCTGAGACTGATACTCTAATCAAGGACCATTCATGGAGATAACCTAGAACCCCTGCACAGATGTAGTCCATGACAGCTCAGTATCCAAGTGGGTTCTCTAGTAAGGGCAACAGGGGCTGTCTCTGACATGAACTCAGTGGCTGGTTCTTTGATCACCTCCCCCCTGGAGTGTACAGCCTTGCCAGGCCACAGAGGAAGCCAATGCAGGCAGTCCTGATGAGACCTGATAAGCTAGGATCAGATGGAAGGGGAAGAAGACCTCTCCTATCAGTGGACTTGGAGAGGGGCATGGGAGAAGAAGAGGGAGGGAGCGGTTGGGAGGGACTGAGGGAAGGGCTACAGCTGGGATACAAAATGAATCAACTATAATTATTATAAAAAATAAAAATTTAATTTAAAAAATCTGTTAGAAGAAAAAGTGGCAAAGAGCCTTGAACTCATTGGCATAGAAGAAAACTTTCTGAACACAACACCAACATATCAACAATTTTAAGAGTTCTCTGATGGTTTTCTATCCAGGCTGTTACTTTGTCTGTGAGGGAATAGGGTTTGTCATAGGAGCCTTTTATGTCCCTGTTTATCAAGTATGAGCCTGCAGTCATTAGTAGCACAGGAAAGGTCACTTCTTTGCCCTTTACAGTTAGTCGGAGCACAGATCGTGGACTTACAAATGGTTTCTGGTGACAGCACCTGCCAGGGACCTCAGCATGGTCTTCAATGGTAGTACAGATCATGGACATCAACACAGATCCCTGAATGCAGTAGGACCAAAGACCCAGACATGGCCCTTGGCAGCAGCATGGACCACAGATATCAACATAGTCTCAGGTGGCTGCACAGGCCACTCAGTCCACATGGCCCCTAGCTGAAAGCAAAGCTTACAAGTGTCAGGATGGTCTTAAGCTGTGGCCCAGACTAGGGTATCCATATGGCCATCAGTGGTTACTTGGGCCAGGGACATCAACATGATCTTGGCTGCTATGGGACCATGGACACCCACATGAACCTCCATTTTCAACGTTGTCTGAGACAGCTGACCATGGATACCAAAGTGGCTTCCAGGGGCAGCCCTGATCACAGAGATCCTTCTAGGAGGTCCAAATCCAGTAAAAAAAACCACTCTTCATCCTGGACACTCTGTTGCTCAGAACTAGGGAGACTGTGTGACTTGGCAGCATTTTCCAGGGCTGAGTCGAGTGTAAACTCCAGGCTGCTGTTCACCACCCTGGTGGCTCTACTCTGAAACAACACATTCTCCTCTCCACCATGGCTCTCTCTCTCAGGGTGTTTTTATTTAAGGAGCCAGGGAAGCAGTTGGATTGGTAGTGATGGGCATCTTACCCATCTTCTGTTCATTCTTTTCCTATAAAGCAGGGAGAATTGCCAAGTCACAGACGGATGTTGCTTCATAGAACCAAAGGTGGTGTTGAGGAGCACGATGTCAGCCTCCTCACCCTGCTGTGAGGGTGACCTATCCTAAAGAATAGGTCATGTTTTCCTTTAGGAACAACGCTTATAATACCTTTTCAAGGTAGGCTTCTTTTTAGAGTGACATCAGTTGCATGTAAATATATGTTTTTCATTAAAAAGTCCGAACCTGAATTGTTTACAACAGACTCACTAAACTTGGAGGTGGTGGGTGAGGAGGTAATTTGCTTCAGTAACTTTCATATAAAGATTCCCAGTTATTACTGAAAAGGAAGCTCCCTCAAAGCTCTATTTCATGTCAAACTTTAAGAAAACCTCAAGTTCTGAATTATCAAACCTAAAAACTGTGAAATATTATATTATATTGTGGTTAAACTTTAATATAATTCTTAGGATTTATATGAATGGTGTCTTTTGCTAGATTCCTAGTAATGTTTCTTATTTTCTATTTTCTATATATCTAAGTGCCGACTTTCCTGCCACTATGTCAGAGCCCTGGCTCCCTTGTGTTTGTCTTTGGCAACACATTGCCTTTTCCTCTTGAGTCAAATGCCTTCCTTGAATTTAACCCCCACCTTTTAAGGGCATGGTTTGGGGGTATTACCAGAGCAAAGAAGCCATTATGTTAATGAGTAACATCTCCGGCGTCTACCATAATGTTGTTTCCTTAGGGTTTGCTCAGAGCTTTCTCTATGCCAGAGGATGGAGACGTGTTTTGTTGAACAGTGACAGGGTAAATCCTACTCTGAAATGGAGCAGCACCTCACCAGTCTTCTCAGCTTGATTCTCAGTATACTCTGCTCTGCTCTGGAGCTGAGAATGGCTGTGGTAGTTATAATCTGTTGTTTGGAATGAGCCTTTTTTTTTTTTGACAAAATTATATTACTCAAAAATGCAGTGAAAATAAATGTGCTGTTCTAGTATACTTCTGCTAACCAAATGTCTAGTTTACACTTGCCAATGCTATGTTGCACTTTATACGTGAGGCTTTGCCTTTTGAATGCCACTGTTACTATTAAAGTCACACACCTATGACATTACAGTTAGTAGAGGAAGTATAAACCTATAACATACAATCAGGTAAAGCGTATAAGACTTGACAATAACTATGTTTTTGCTAATGAATTTACTTTGTTATATATCTTATTGTTTTGGGGAATTTTCGTTCTTTTAAAGACAGTCTTGTCATGTAATCTGGGCTAGTTTACACTGAGTAACCTAGCTGGCCTCAAATTCATGATCCTGTCAACTCAGCTTGGGGTTACAGGATTACAGTAACCATACCTGTCTGTATTCTTATTTTTTTTATTTACTACTACTTGAAATGTTTATTATAAGATACTATGTCATTCTGTGCCACTAGCAGCCTCATAACCCCACATGAACCACACTTTTTGATTGTATCACGTGCCACATCAAGCATCAACCCGTGTACCATGTAGACTTGGATAAATACACATCATGACGCTGAAACAATGGCATCCCCGTTGTCTTCATCTTCCCGCAGCCATGAAATCAGCAAGTGCAGCTTCTCAAGAGCCACTTTCCCATTCAGCCTCAATGCCTCCACTTTGGTGATGACCTCTGTTGGTACAGTGGTCTCTTCTCTTTTGCTAAATCTTACTCTTCGGAAGGGGATTGAGGCTAAGTGGGGATAACCACGTATTTTGTGAAACTGAAAAGGGAGTTTCCAATAATTATTCTGAGAAAACAGACATAAATTAACACTGTCCAGGAACCTGTTGTCACTGTACATGAAAAAAAAAAGCTGTGATCTAATTGTTTATTTTACTGCACAAGTATTTCTTTGTGGAGGAGGTTTTTACTTTAATAGAGATGAAGGTATTAAATTAAAAAATAGTTTCTAGTCAGAGAATTAACAGAACAGCCTTAAAATAAAAATAAGGTTAATGGTCTCCATTGCCTACACTTAAGGCTGGCTTTGTGTAATACCTTAACAGTCACCTCAATGCTTAGATATAATCAAAAGAAGAAAAACAAGACTATTGATAATTGCCTAAACAAGTTAGCTATGCATTTCCCCTTTGGAGGAGGGTGAGACACACAAATTGATCATGCTGTTGTTTAAAAATATTTATTAATTCAATAAACCTTATATACATGCCATCTTTAGTGGCTGGCCTTTTCTTCCAAAATGACAAATAGAAGAATGAGTCGTTTGATTACTGAGTTTGCTTCTGTACTTCTGCATTTCAGAAGGAGATGGCAGCATTGAGCCTCGGCTGTGATGTACCACTATTTGGAGGAGCTTAAAAATCTTGGTAGAAAGAACTATCATTTTAGTTAAGCTCAGTTCATCTCCTGAGATTTCATTTTCTACCCTCTTCCACCCACTCTGTATCCTCTCATGGAGAATAAGCGAGTGTTCCAATGCATTGTTGATTAAGTCTGTTATATAAGAAGACTATTAAATTACTTATTCTCATTTGTAGACATCTAAAAATGCCAGCCTCTGGAATATATGGGAAAGAACTTCTAAAATAAAGTGAGGGCCAGCTCTAAGGTATGTTTATGATGTGACTGTTTTTCTAAGACTTTGACAGGAAAAATTAACTTTACATTCCCAGTACTCAAAACACTTTACTGATCTACACCGTATGGTAAATAAATTTGTTCTTTGGGATACACTTTTCAAGTTTTCTTCCCTTTCAGGGAGAGAGGGCACTAGGCTACTGCTAAGAAAAAGATTTTTCTAGGGCTGCTGCTCTGAAGAACCACTTAGATTATGAGGAATTTACTTTCTTCTGCTCACACCCTCTGTCACGCCTGCTTTCCAAACTTTAAATTAAAAAAAAGGTTATTCATGTAGCTTTAGCTGTGTGTTGAAAAACAAAATGAGGAACAGTGCTCTGTGTCAATATAAAAAAGTAATTGAGCAGCACAGTTTTAAAGCTGTAAACTATGGGAAAAATAGAATACTACCATGTTTACCAGCAAGTCTTAGTAAGTTGTTTTTAAAAGTGTAAACCATGATTCGCAAACGGAGGTGCCAAGTCAAAGGATGTGAATGGCAGTTGGAGTGGCACTGAGTTCTGCATGTTGCGTTTGAAACAGTTGCCCCTGCCATGCTTAAGATACACAGAAGAAGTATTTTAACAGAAGAGATTATGAGGTTTTCCTTGAAATCTGGACAATTAAATAACATAAAAAGGTGAATAGTTGTTTAGTTTGGTTATCATAGATAGCAAGATTTTCTTTTGCACCATAACTTTTATAATGTTAAAATTATTGTTGAATTGTTATGTGACATATAAGTTATGGAGTTAGCTAAGCAAGCAATTCTGTTTGGTTCCCAATATACATGAGGGAGCCAATTGAGACATCTTCATTTCATATTGTTCCGATAAGTTTAATGGCATTTTTTTTTTAAACTAAAAGGAAATTTCTTCTCAGCTGGACTCTTTCACTGTAGGTTTTCATCGCAAACTTTGAACATGAGAACACAGCTATTATTCTTTATTAGAAGGATATGTTCTGGTTAGTTTCAAAAGGTCTGATGAGTGAAGGCCAACAGTGTGCACACCCTTAAAATGTAGTGTTGAGGTCCCATCTACTGTGAGAATGAAGACCATTCTCAGCAATCAGACATGTTGACATCACTCTGAAGGGGTGCAAGTCATCTTGAAGGGCCCCAGGGGAACCCTACGGAGGGACTTCAATCACATCAATGTAGAGCTGAGTCTTCTTGGAAAGAAAAAGAAGAGGCTCCAGGCTGACAAATGGTGGGGCAACAGAAATGAACTCGCCACTGTCAGAACCATCTGCAGTCAAGTTCAGAACATGATCAAGGGTGGTACACTGGGCTTCCAATGCAAGATGAGGTCTGTGTATGCTCACTTCCCCATCAACGTCATTATCCAGGAAAATGGATCTTTGGTTGAAGTTTGAAATTTCCTGGGTGAAAAATACATCTGCAGGGTTCGGATGAGGACAGGTGCTGCTTGTTCTGTCTCTCAAGCCCAGAGGATGAATTAATTGAAGGAAATGTATTGAACTCATCTCAAATTCAGTGGCTCTGATTTAGCAAGCCACGACAGTTAAAAACAAGGATATCAAAAAGTTTTTGGATGGTATCTATGTGTCTGAAAAGGGAACTGTGCAGCAGGCTGATGAATAAGACCTAAGTTATCTTGCTCCAGAAACATGATCCTGAATTATAAGTACAATTTGGGGTGTCTTTGGGAATAAAAGACTTATTTTTTTAAAAAGGTAGTGTTGAAGTTAGAAGGAATAACTACATTTTCTAGTATGAGTTCATCTTAAGCATTGTAAGAGGCATGTAAAGCAACTCTATAGGCATTGTCAGGAAGCTTTTATGATCCTCAAAATTCCAAGCAATACTAGGCTAATTAAAATTAGATGCTGTGCCTTTGATTTAGGTGTGGACAGTCAGTACCAAACTTTACCTTGATAAACAGGTAGAAGTCAGAGGTTGTAGTTTCTACCATATGCTGTAGTAATTGAAGCATGCTGTCTTAGACACAACACATAGTCTATAATGTTTATTGATTATATCCTTCTTGGTATTATTTAGTCTTTCTCTCTTTCTTCTTCCTACCTCTCTCTCTCTCTGTGTGTGTGTATGTGTATATATCTCAGACCTTGATTGCAACACATGGTCTCATGTGTTACAGACAATTGATCTATTGACTAAGCTATATCCCTAACCCACTTCCTCTTTGAAACACCTTAAATTTAAATTTTCTCTAGAGTTCTGAACCACCATGTGGGTGCTGGAAACTGAAGTTATGACCTCTGGTCCAGCAATATACACTCTTAACCACTGAGCTATCATCTAATTTTCTTATCCTCTGTGTGTTCTCTTGTACAAGCTGTGTTTTCTGCATCTAAATCTACAATATGAACCTCTCAGCACTTCTTTCAGGACTCATGTTATTAATATTTAAGTTTTTCATGTAGTTTTTAAGTAAAAGAAACACATGAGATCTTTAAACACGTTGGCTGAAATGCTGAATTGTGATTGCAGTTATAGTAACTGTAGCATCCATTGGCCCTTAGCTCAGTTAAAACACTGTAGTCTTGCAATGTGTGAAATCTTACGGTAGTGTGGAGCGAGACAAGTGATTAATCCTGATGTTTTAGCCAGGCTTTAGCTGTCTTACTGTTTTTAGTCCTGTTGAGGCTAGATGCTGTCATCTGTATGATCCTCCTTAACTCTTGAGCAGCTTAAGCAGGAAGATAACAAAGTGAGATCCTCTTCTACCCTGGGTGGGTTTCTAGGAGCAGCTGACCACTGTTACCAACATGCAGTGCGTTTGCATTTGATAGCTTCTGCACCAGGTAAATAAGCCCGAGGACCGCTCTTACATTTTCATCTTTGAGTGAAAAATTAGCTACTCTTCTCTTTTCTAGCTTGTTGAACTCTCCTGTACTTTCCGTGTTGGGCTGGGCATAGGGAGCTAATGTGTTTCCTGTTGATGTGTGATTTATAAAGAAAACAAATTCCATTGATTCATTCGAATGTTCATCAGTCTCCTCTAGAAACTGGTGATGTGGAGAACTTTCAAGGGCCTGTCCTGTTTTCAATACTTTGTAGCATCGATTCTTGGCAAACTTCAGTGGGACCTTGGCAAGAGTCTCCTTCTAGACCTGGGCTTCATTATGGTGTATAAAGAGTCACCTCTCTTAGCCAGGCTTGTCTGGATATAGCCCCAGGGAAAAGACGCCAGAGAGTCTAGGACACTTGGTCTTAAAGACACTATCCTTGATTGAGCGGTCAGAGAATATGTGTTAGCCAAAGGCTTGATGATATGCTGGTATCTGGCCATCCCGCATTTGGAGCAGGATGCTCTTCTGGATAACAGCTTCACCATTCCAGTTTTCATTGAGCCATAACAATCACTATGTTCTGTTGAAGTGCCTGTCATACTGCCATGACACAAATTTACCTAGGTTTTTTTTTTTTTTTTTTTTTGGCATACCATAGAAACTTGCCTTGTATACAGAGAGAAAGCATTAAAATTCTTATTTTTAAAAACAAGAATGAAATCTAACAAGACACTCCCTACAACTGGGGCTTTGATTAAGTTGACCCTCACCTTTGCACAGTGACAATGAGAACGAAACTTCCTGAAGTATTGATAATACGAAATTTAACAGACTGTTTACTCACTCTTAAAAATAGCACATTTTATTAGAACAACCTCAGAGGACCATTAAGAAAATTATTTAAGAATTTGGACAACAACAAATAATAAGAGTCTAGTAAAACTGGATTTTTTTTTATCTTTAAAGCTTCTAATATACTTGGTCTATTTAGAAAACAAACACATTTAATTGTTTCCATCTCAACTCTCTCTAGTGAGTTCAGCTTTTAGTCATTGTGCAAATAAGTTGGTCTTAGTTGCTTTGCTGTATTTCAAACATCATTTCAAATTAGGGTTTAATGTGGTTTGAAGGTTTTTCCAGAATAGTCACTCTACTGTTGTCTAAGGGTGGTTGATTACTTTTATCTTTTCCAGTTAATGAAAGCCAATATACTTAGAGGAAGGCAAACCCAGCCCTCAGACAATTTGTCATCACACATTGATTGTAATTCTCTGTTTTATTATGACACACAGGAAGAATGCAAAGGCCTAAAGAAAAAGGGAATGTCAAGATCCTACACACTTTTTGCTACATCATGTTGTTTACCTATTTTTTGTGCCATTTTAGTTCCTCTGTATGTAGTTTATTAAAATATGTAGATTCTTTTCAATGTTGGACTAATAGCCTTCAGTAGTTCTTATAAAACTACTGAAAGAGGGAAGTTGTATTAGTTACTTTTCTATATGCTGTGACAAAAATCTGACAAAATCAACTTGAGAAAGGGTTAATTTTGGCTCCCAGCTCAGAAGGAATATAGTCCGCACATGGTGTGGGAGGCAGGGCAGTGGAACTGTAAGGAGGGTGGTTACAGTGTGTTAGGATTCAGGGAACAGAAAGAGATGAACGCTGGTGCCCAGCTGGCTTTCTCATCCCCCCACCCCAGCCACCCTTTTTCTTCTGACCAGGGACCCAGCCCACGGATGGAGACTTCCTTCTCAGCTCATCGTCTCTGGAAACATCTTCACAGATACATCCAGACCTTAGATGACAAAGATGACCTTTGTCATCTAAGTGATTCTAAATCCATTCAAGTTGACAATGAAGATTAGCCAGGTCAAGGCATAAGTTTTAATAATTGCATGTGATATTCTCCAAATTACTGAGGAAAGGAATCCATGTCCATGGAAAAATATAGCTGTCTGTGTACACTTACATAAGCTGTATACACAGAGCCAGTGCACACCCAGCTGATGTGCATAGTATTGATAATTTATTCTTTATTTCATTGTCCTGAGGAATGGGATTAAAGAGTAAAGGGCATATAGTATTTCATGTTTAATAAATCCCATACCCAAATCAACCACTAAATAAAATATCCAGGTAGAGCTATTTGTCATAACAAAAAGGCAATCTTAGCTGTGTGTAGTAGGAGACCAGGAGGTGCCCACGGGACTGTGCAACTGCAGGGCATGATTTCAGATCCTTGTTGAAGTTTCTCTGACTTCTGAAATCTGATCTACCCGCATCTCCACAGAAAGCCTCACAAGTCATCTTACAAAGCTTTCTTAGTGTGACCTGACACTCTAAAACCGGATCTAGCGTTAAGACTCTCTGAGGATTTTGATCCCTGTATCAAAATGGCAGAGACCCTAATGATCGCTGTCTCTTTGTATCTGTTCCTTTGACTTTTTTGAGTTGCTCTCCATTTTTAAGTAAGTAATGAGGTAGAAAAATATTCTTGTATACTTGTTAAGGTGTAATCTAAGCTCCTGTTCCAAAGAGACCCTAAAAGGTAGTAAGTTGGAAAAGAAAGAAGGCATTTAGGAGTTTCTGCCATAATTCAAGGAATCCATACTACTTCTAACATTATCTGCCTTCCCAAGAATATGATTCTAAGTTGCATAATAAAAGGTGAGTTATACTGCTGTATTCTCATCCCAGCCTGCGATGCAAAGTGGAGAGAAAATATCCTTCTAAACAGTGATATGACTAGAAACCAATTACACCACTACTCTTCATAGCCATTGTCTGTGGCTTTGTCATGAGACCACATATTAAACAACCAAAGACTTGTGGAAGTTTAGTTTGGGGAAATGTAGTTATGAAAATAGCTAAAAGTGAGAGCCAATGATGCCATGTCACTGTTGGAAGGAAAGGAAAATGGAAGAAAGGGAGGGAGCAAGGCAGGGAGGGAGGTGAGATCACTACCTGAAGACAGTTTATGGACTCTGCTAAAGCACTGTAAGATGCTCTGTTTTCCTTCATTTCCTTTCCTTTTGTCACTGCTTCTCTCTCTATTTTTCTTCTGTTTGCACAGAATTTCATTTGTTTGTTTGGAGACAGGGTCTCTCTTTGTGTCTCTGACTGTCTTGGAACTCTCTATGTAGACCAGGCTGGACTCAGACTCATAGAGATCTGCTTGACTTTGCCTCCCAAGTGCTAAGAGTAAAGGCTTGGTTGATGCGCTTGAACTTTTTATGCATATACCAATTATATTTGGGTTTCTTTATAGGAGAATAAACCAGAATAGATAAGAAATATGACATTATTACAATAAATTTATTCTTTATAATTGATTCTGTTATTTAATTCTCTAGATTTCAATTTAGAAGTGAATAATAGTAAAATAACAGACACTTTGTAGAGCAAGGTTCTAGTAAGCAGAATGTAATAGTATTGTGAGAGCCATGATCTTCACTTCCTTCCTCCTTTACCCCAGTCTTAAAGTCTTTCCCTGCACTTCAGTCAGTCTTTTGGAATTAATATCTCTATTGATTCTTTTTGCTGTCTACCTGGACTCACAGAACAGCCTTCTTGGGTTTCCTGAAGCACAGTGTCTCGCATTCTAGAACAGGAAAGTATGCACCTCACATGTCAGGCAGGGTTGGGGTAGGACGAGGAAGATGGTTGGCATGCTTGAATCTCTGCTCTCATTTCAGCTAGGGCATGCTTACAACATCAGTTTCTCAGGTTCATGTCATTAGTAAGTTTTGTTCAAGAAGCAAGTCTATGGAAAGTTTAGAGTCTTTTGTTTGAAGCCAGCACTGAGGTTTAGAGAATAGAAATAAATTTTCAAAAGTTTAAAACATTTACATCTTATTCTTGGGCTAGATTTTTTTCCTACTGTAATGTACATTAAATTTTTCTACAAAATTCTTCTATGAGTGATTTCATTGTTGTTGTTGAAAAACTAATTGTGTGTGTGTTTTCCTTTTTGGAACTGTATAGTGGTTTGGCATTGAAAAAACAAACAAATTCTTCCAATACTTTATAGTCTCTTTGAAACCAAGTAATATGTAACTACTAGCCAAGCTTCTGTTCCTTGATTATGAATACTGTATTTAATTGTTAATATGCATGACTGCCTGGAAGGAAAGATATTGCTATGAATTTAACTGATAAGAATTATTAACAATATGGCAAACCCCCCCACATAACTGAATCATGATTGTGGGTGGATGTTATGTGGGCAGAGCTGACTCCATGCCTAGGGAAGAGTGGCCTGGAGAGAAAAAGAGAGAAGTTCCCCAGCAGTCACTTTTCTGCGTCTATCAGTCCTCAGAGTTAGCTCTTGGTTGCATCGTATCTTTATTATAGACTCATGCCTGTCGTTCTGATTTTCCTTCTGTGGAATTAAACCTTGGAAGAGCTTGTCTATTCCCTCTTTCAAGCAGATGTGCTTAACACTACAGAATGGAGTGATGCTTACCCACCTGTTTTCTGTAAGCTTATTAGATAATTTTGGTAAATAGCAGAGTTGTGTTTGTTTTAGTATGTTGTTTTGCATTTAATAATAAAAAAGTGCTCTACAGATTAATTTTCTGGCTAACTCATGCTTGTGCAAACCACTGCAACCTCCTAACATAGAACATAAGCCATAGAAATTCAGAGGAAATGAGCTGTTTGCTTCCCTAGAGTATGATTAGAAAGTCTTACATAGCATTCACAAACTATTACTTTACCACAATTAGACATTTTTTTCACAGGTATGAGAATGGTTCTCATGGAAAGCACTTGTCAATGTAAGGTCAGAAGCTTTGGTTTCAGAATACTATGATATTATAAATACTAACCATAAATTGCTTTTAACAATAATGTAACATTCACTTTTATTATATATATGCTCTGATTTTATTATGGCATGAAATTTCAAATGATGTTAATGATGTCACATCTCAGAGAAACATAGTCTGTACTTATTCTTCATTAAATGGTATTTAAAATTGTTTCCTCATAACATCCTCTGGTTACCCACAGGAAAAAGTAGTCAACTCTTCGACAGTTTCACAAAGTACAGAAAGGTGCAAAGGCCCCCAAATGTATTTCACCTCTCCCATTATTCCCCATTCTGAGGCACCTCAGGAACCTTGACAATACCCAGGCCTAAAACCAGCAAGTGTGTCACTTGTTGCTCAGCAGTTAATAAGAGGCAGAGCTAAAACCAGCACTCAGGGTACCTCACTGTGTAGAATTATTTGCTTTCACAGCCACTTTCTGTGACAGATATAGAGAAAACGGTATTTTAAAGAAGCCAAAATGTCATTTCTATGTCTTGGCTTATGTATCTTTGCCTTTCATTCTATTGACTAAGAGGTCAGATGTCTCTGGAGCAAGAAACTGAAGGCAATGCTACAAAGCAGGCACTTTATGCTTTTATATGATGGTGGTTTCCACCTTTTTGATTCCTCTGTTTCAACTCTTGTTTCTCTTGTTGTCCTGGGGATTTATTGCTTAAATAAAAGCTGAAAGCTCTTGGCCAGTTTTTCAGTCTCCCTAGATTTCATTTCTCAGTGGATTAGCGATGATGGTGATAACTCATTATATAGTTGTTTATTGTTTATATGGATTGAATGAACAATATGCGTGGAATAGTGCCTAGTTTTTAGTACAGATCATATGTATTTGGTCAACTAAATATGAATACTGGTAACTATTATTAATTTTTAATATAGGAAAAATTTAAAGAACACTGTTTATATGCAAAGGGCACTTTCCTAAGTTGGTTACTGAAACATTGCTACATTGAATTGTGCTTTGATTGGTCTGCTGCAGTTACTAATGCCTAGGTTAATGCAACTGGATGACATACTTTTAAAAATTTATCATATATATATATATACATATATATATATATATATATATATATATATATATATATATATATATATATATATATATATATATATCTTTATCTTTATCTTTGTATCCTGGCTGTAGCACCCTCCCTCATCTCTTCCCAGTCCCACCCACACTCCTCTTCTTTTCCTATGTTCCTCCCCTAGTCCACTGATAGGGAAGGTCCTCCTCCCCTTCTACCTGACACTAGCCTATCAAGTCTCATCAAGACTGGGCTGCATTGTCTTCCTCTGTGGCCTGGCAAGGCTGCACCGCCCCCCTCATGGAGAGGTGATCAAAGAGCCAGCCACTGAGTTCATGCCAGAGACAGCCCCTGTTCCTTACTAAGAAAACCACTTGGAAACTGAGCAACCTATGGGCTTCATCTGAGCAGGGCATCTAGGTCTTCTCCATGCATAACATACTCTTTATAAGACTTTTTATTTTAGTGTTTGTGGGGGAGGGAGAGAAAAAATATGAATATGAGAATTACTTATGTTTGCTGTTTTTGGGACCACTAATATGGAAGAGTTCACAGAACAAACAGATCACAGATTGAGAAGGACAGGTGAGTGCCTTCATGGATGTCCTAAAACATTAACAGTTAGTATGGCAATAAAGACTGAATATACCAGTACTCAAGTCAGTTTTACTTAACAGTGAACCCAGGCTCGGTAACCTGGCAATCTGTGTGATCTTGTTCAAGATAATGATTTGTTTAAACTTTAATGTCCTTATCTGTAAATGTGGTTGGGAGTGTGTGCAAAATACTTTCCTTATTTGTTTTCTGTACATGTTTGATTACATAGTGTATAGAAATCTCATATCATAGTTGTTCGGTATGTGAGTTATGCTTGTGCTATGAGCCATAGAGACAGTTATTTTTTATTATTTTTACTAAAATTAAGATGTTTGCTAGTAAAGTGGCTTTTGGAAAACAACAGAATATATTTTGATGAACTGTTCATTGCTTTAAACCTTAACATTCATTTTATTTCTGTGTTCATTCATGCTATGCTAGCAAAATCTTTTAAATTTAGTGATTTGTAAACAACAGAAATTTTTTCCTCATAGTTCTGGAGGTTGAGAAGGCTGTAGTCAAGGTACCAGTGACTTTATGGATTGGCCAGGCTTGCTGATAGATGGCATATTCTTATTGAATCCTCAAGTAGTGGAAATGGCAAGCACACTCACTCCCCCGGGTCTCTTTTTATAAGGGTAATTAACACCATTCATGAGTATGCACTCTTAAGACTTAATCATCTTCCCAAGGACCTCAACCTCTTATTACTATTAGGTGCACAAAAGTATTCAGATCTTAATGTTCCTCATCAAATGTTCATTAGAAAGGACATTGCCTAACCAAACAATGACTTTTTAGAGATTTAAATGTCAACATTTCTAAAAAAAATAAATGTTTTACTATTCCGAGGTAGAATTCAATTATTTCAGAACCCTCTTTTGTGTCCATTTTTAATTGGAGTTGTGTCCATTTTAGTTGATCATCACCTTTATGATGATCTACTCTGGCTGTGGTGATGTCCCATGTAAAGGATCTCAAATGCACCCCTATCTGAATATGTACCACCCCCCTTGTAAGCTTCTACATTGAGAAAACTAAAACATTTGGGTTAAGGCTAGTTGTGGCTTGCCTTGTAAAGAATATGAATGGGTGCTAGAGATTGAGAATGCCTTGGAAATTTCAAGAGCCTGAAAGTGCTTTATGGCTCAGAAAAATTATTGGAGATGCATCTTTGCTGTCTTTGCACATCCATGTATAATCACAGAACATCTCAGAATGTAGTCCTCATTTTTTTTTCTGTTAGAAGTTATGCTTCAAATATTCAGTGGAAGGCAATACATTTATATCCTCCTAATAACAAATCTTTGCTTCTTAATTTAATCAATATAATTATCAAAATATGGATGATAATTGGATACCTAGCTCATCTTAACAACTTCTAAATAAGTGGGCTTTGATATGAGGTCAGTCAGGGGATGTTTTCCTGTCACTGTATCCACTGTGAGATTTAGGGCTTTGGGGTAGTCAAATTAGAATGAAGAGCCTGGCTGGTTTGCAGAAATCTTGGGAAGATGACCTGACTTTTGAAGTAAAAACATGGAAAAAATGAGGATCTTGGAAGTATTTGAAAAAACAGCTCTGCCGCCTGTGAGCTCTGTGAGGTTGCAATAGTGACTCAGTTTCTCCACACCCTCATTTTTTTCATAAACATAGAAAAAGATCCTGCCTATTGAAGTAGTTAAATCAAGAGGCATTTTCACAGAGCTAGAAGCACAGAGGTACTCTGTGGAGACTATTTTTATTCTGAAACCAAATCCAGACCATGCTTTGGATTTTGCCTAAATCCCGGATAGAGACTCCTGTGGTATTTAGACTCCATCAGTCAATTCAGGGACCAGGACCAGTTTAGAAGGCAAGAATCAGAAACCTCGGCTGCACATAATTTAGTGTAATCTCTTCAAATCCCTTACCCTCTGAGGAGAGGAAGAGACTGTATGTCTCCCCTCTGCCTCCTCTCTTTCTCTCTCGCCTCTTCTCTCTTTCCCTCTCTCCCCTCCCTCTCTCTTACTTTTAAATTTTTTTAAATTATTATTATTTATTACAATTTATTCAATTTGTATCCCAGCTGTGTCCCCTTTACTCATCTCCTCCCAACCCTACCCTCCCTCCTTCTTCTCCCCCTATGCCCCTCCCCTAGTCCACTAATAGGTGAGGTCCTCCTCCCTTTCTATTTGACGCTAGCCTATCAGGTCTCATCAGGATTGGTTGCATTGTCTTCATCTGTGGCCTGGCAAGGCTGCACATAGACTCAGTCTCCAAATGGGTTCCCCAATAAGGGGAGCAGGAACTTTCTCTGGCATGAACTCAGCGACAGGCTCTCTCTCACTTTTTTAAATCTATCACTTAGGGTAGCGTAAAACATTTTATTTATTTTATTTTTTTAGGATAAAACATTTATTACTTCCAGTATTACTTCTTTCATGTAGCATCTTAAGCACGCACTTCTAACCAGTGTGGGTATTGCCTTCTATGCTTCTTCGATTATCATAAATATTGCTGAAATCCATATTGTGTTACTAAATATTATTATTTGACTTTGATGATTACTGTAGCTCTCCTAGAATATGAGCAAGATAGCCAAAGTGGTGGTATCTGGTTCTAAAGTCATTATTTGACTGATTTTTCTATCCTTTGGTTGGACAAGCTGCCACCTTTCTTATTCTTTTTTTTTAATTATTTTTTTTTGTGTTGATCTTTTTAAAATTTTTATTTTATTTTTATTAATTACAGTTTATTCACTTTGTATCCCAGATATAGCCCCCTCCCTCGTTTCCTCCCAATCTGACCCTCTTTCCCTCTTCTTTTCCTATGCCCCTCCCCCAATCCAATGATAGGGGAGGTCCTCCTCCCCTTCCATCTGACCATAATGTATCAGGTCTCACTAGGACTGGCTTCTTTGTCTTCCTCTGTAGACTGGTAAGGCTGCTCCCCCCTCAGGTGGAGGTGAACAAAGAGCCAGTCCATGAGTTCATGTCAGAGATGGTCCCTGTTCCTATTATTGGGGAATCCTCTTGGACACTGAGCTGCCATGGGCTAGTTCTGTGCAGGGATTCTAAGTTATCTCCTTGCATGGTCCTTGTTTGGACCATGTATCAGTTTCAGAAAGGACCCTTTGGTTCTGTTGTTCTCCTTGTGGAGCTTCTCTTCCCTCCAGGTCTTTCTATCTCCCCCTTCTTTCGTAAGATTCCCTGCATTCTCAAAAAATTTGGCTAAATAGAGAAATCATGAAATTTGCAGGCAAATGGCAGAATCTAGAAATAATCATCCTGAGTGAGGTATCCCTGAAGCAGAAAGACACACATGGTATATACTAACTTAAAAGTGGATATTAGATATATAATATAGGATAAACATATTAAAACCTGTACACCTAAGGAAGCTAATCAAGAAGGAGGACACTGGTAAGATGCTCAATCTTCATTCAAAAAGGCAAACGAGAGTGACATCAGAAGAGGGAGAAAACAGGAAAGAGAACAGGAGCCTATCACAGAGGGTCTCTGAAAGACTCTGTCCAGCAGGGTATCAAAACATATGCTGAGATTCATAGCCAAATTTCTTTCGTTTGTTTTAATTGTTACTGTGTTAGCTTCATTTGGTGAGCCAAGAGACTAAGCCCAGCATAACTACCTATAAAATCTAGCCTATGTTTCAGAAAGAATTTTTTTCTTTTTTTTTTTTATTAATTACACTTTATTCATTTTGTATCCCCCCCATAAACCCCTCCCTCCTCCCCTCCCGATCCCACCCTCCCTCCCGTTTCTGCATGCATGCCCCTCCCCAAGTCCACTGATAGGGGAGGTTCTCCTCTTCTTTCTGATCTTAGTCTATCAGGTCTCGTCAAAAGTGTCTGCATTGTCCTCTTCTGTGGCCTGGTAGGGCTACTCCCCCCTCAGAGGGAGGTGATCAACGAGCAGGCCAATCAGATTATGACAACACATGCTGGAGAGGTTGTGGAGAAAGGGGAACCCCTCTCCACTCCTGGTGGGAATGTAAACTTGTACAACCACTCTGGAAATCAATCTGGCACTTTCTCAGACAACTAGGAATAGCGCTTCCTCAAGATCCAGCCATACCACTCCTAGGCATATATCCAAAAGAGGCGCAAGTACACAAAAAGGACATTTGCTCAACCATGTTTGTAGCAGCTTTATTTGTAATAGCCAGAAGCTGGAAACAGCCCAGATGCCCCTCAACTGAAGAATGGATACAGAAATTGTGGTACATCTATACAATGGAATATTACTCAGCAATGAAAAATAAGTAAATCATGAAATTTGCAGATAAATGGTGGGACCTGGAAAGGATAATCCTGAGTGAGTTGTCCCAGAAGCAAAAAGACACACACGGTATATACTCACTCATATAGACATACAACATAGGACAAACCCACTATGCATCTAAAGAAACCAAGAAAGAGAGGACCCTAACTAAAATGTTCAATCCCCATCCTGAAAGGCAAAGAGGATGGACATCAGAAGAAGAAGAAAACAGGAAACAACCTAGGAACCTGCTATAGAGGGCCTCTGAAAGCCTCTGCTGTGCAGACTGTCAAAGCAGATGCTGAGCCTGATGGCCAACTGTCGGGCAGAGTGAATGGAATTTTATGTAAGAAGTAGGAAATAGTAAGAGCTGGAGAGGTCAGGAACTCCACAAGGAGAGCAACAGAACAAGAAAATTTGAACACAGGGAACTTCCCAGAGGCTCATACTCCAACCAAGGAGTATTCATGGAGATAACCTAGAACCCCTGCACAAATGTAGCCCATGGCAGGTCAGTGTCCAAGTGGGTTACCTAGTAATGGGAAGAAGGACTGCCTCAGAAAGAATTTTTAAAATGTAAATTGCACAACTCACTCCACATTGTGATGATATAGGAATGTTTTCTGAGATCATTTTAGTAGGAAGCTATGACATATCGCAGTCATAAATAGGAATGTACATTCAGACATGCATGACCTTTTTATGCCATTTTTTTATGGCTCAAGTGGAATCTTCAAAACTACTAGAGTATTAAAAACATTTCAAAAAACTTCATGACAGGCTAAACAGAGAACGTGAGTTTATTTCAGATGATTGAGGTTATTTAAAACACTTAGTAAAGTGAATTGATCCCCCATTTCCATCTCCTTAAACATAGATTTATGACTAATATGTAATAATTTCTCATGATAATGGTTATGGTGTGATATTTCAGTACATGCATACAATGTATAGTGATCAGGTCAGGGAAACTGATGCTTCTATATCCTTACTGTTGTCTCATATTTGGAGCCTTTGAGTTCTTCTCATAGTTATGTATAAAATATTATTTTGTGGAGAGAAATGGATGAACTTTCACTACTTTCAAGAACAGAAATTCATGGTAAGTCTGTTGTTTGTTAAGGAACCACAGATTATTTTCATTTCACCATCATCTCCTATTCTTCCCTACTTGTAAGCCCTCTCTCATCTGTCTTCTAAACAGAGTATTTTTGAAAAGAACCTCTTTCTTATATGCAATGGATTTTGCCTGCAATGGGTTAATTACCAAAGCAATTGGGCACCTGTGGGAGTAATTTTAGTCACTTGTTAGTTGTTCTGAGTTGCATTTGCAATTTATTATAATGCAATCTTGTATCCACAAATAGTAATGGCTACCCATACCACCAATAAAGCAAGTCAGGGCAAAATCTTTTAAAAGCTGGCTCACTGATTTTCATTTATAAGTGAAGCATAAATAACATTAAGTTGTATTCAGTTTCCTAATCCAGAGAAGGAAAGAGTTAGAGACATTTAAGGGAACCTACTTTACTCTACTCTTTTAGGTAAATGTGAGAGGTGAGCACACTAGTTTTATAATTTTTTATGATAAAACAGATGCTTCTTGATTGGCTATATTAAGATTTTAGTCTTTTGTGATACAGGTTTTATAATGTAAATCAGAAACTTTCTAATTAAGAAAATTATGATGAGTAAATAACTTCTTACTGAAGATACCTATGATGGGGACTTTGCGTTCCTGAGTTACCAGCAATGAGATAGTAGCCCTCTTGGTAAATCATTCTGAGATTACTGTGGTACACCGTTTACTGGCTCATCTCAGAAACTGTTCCTCGTTCCACTAAATGAAGTCAGTTAGCGAGTAAATACATTAGGGCTTTTTGGGTACAAGAAAAACAACATTTTCTCCAAGCTTTAAATAATTAACATGCTTTATTAGCTATTTAATGGAAAAATTAGAAAATGAGGCAAAGAAAACATAAGACTTTACCTAGCTGTGCAGCATCACCAAAGACCCGGCCTCATTCCCTTCCCCTTCTTGGCTTTCTGTAGTGCTTGCTTCATTCTGAGGCTGCTTCCCTATGGCTACTGTATGGCCATTTTATTTGAAGCACTCAGCAAATATCTCTGATGTCATTTGCTCAGACTCGGCCTTGTCGGCTTTAAAGCCTGTATCCTCTTCGAGGATGTGTGAAGGAAATCTACGGCCGTATACTTTACCAACTAGCTTGTAAAGGCTTCAGTTCACATTCAGACTCTACCCTTTGTTCTTCTGAGAGAACACTCAGATAATTTCCATGGCAAACGTGAGAAAAGACTATATCCACGAATGTATATACAGTCAATATTCATATTCATAGATTTCATGGTTCTTAATTGACCTCATTGTAACCATGTCTCTGTAATGCCTGCATAAAGACTTGGGATGTTTCTTGGCTATTTACAGTGTGCAGTATTTAAGCACTCTGAGCCATCTGATGGTGAACAGGATATTGCATGGCTTTCTTGATTCAGCTTTTGAGCTGGAAAAAAAGTATCATTTTAAAGGTATGTTCACTGTTAGTCCTACTGATCCATGAGCAAGGGAGGTCTTTCCATCTTCTGATATCTTCTTCAATTTCTTTCTTCAGAGACTTGAAGTTTTTTTTTTTTTTTTTTTTTATACAGGTCTTTCACTTGCTTGGTTAGAGTCACACCAAGGTACTTTATGTCCTTTATGGCTATTGTGAAGGGTATTGTTTCCCTAATTTCTTTCTCAGCGCTTTTGTCTTTCCTATACAAGAGGGCTACTGCTATTTTTGAATTAATTTTGTATCCAGCCACTTTGCTGAAGGTTTTATCAGCTGAAGGAGTTCTCTGGTTGAATTTTGGGGGTTACTAATATATAATATCATATTATCTGTGGATAGTGATACTTTGATTTCTTCCTTTCCAATTTGTATCACCTTGATCTTCTTTAGTTGTCTAGTTGCTCTAGGTAGGACTTCAAGAAGTGTGTTGAAGAGGTATGGACAGAGTGGGCAGCCTTGCCTTGTCCCTGATTTCAGTGGGATTTCTTTAAGTTTCTCTCCATTTAGTATGATGTTGGCTATAGGCTTGCTGTATATTATCTTTACTGTGTTTAGTTGCATGCCTTATAGCCCTGATCTCTCCAAGATTTTAAACATGAATGGGTGTTAGATTTTGTCAAATGCTTTTTCGTCATCTAAGGAGATGATCAAATGTTTTTTTTTCCTTCTGTTTGTTTATGTGGTGGATTACATTGATGGATTTCTGTATATTGAACCACCCCTGCATACCTGGGATGAAGCCTACTTGGTGATGGTGGATGATATCTTTTATGCATTCTTGAATTGGCTTGTGAGTATTTTGTTGAGTATTTTTGCATCAATGTTCGTAAGAGAGATATGAAGTTCTCTTTTATTGTTGGGTCTTTGTGTAGTTTAAGTATCAAAGTTACTGTAGCCTCATAGAATGAGTTCCTTCTGTTTCTATTTTGTGGAATAATTTGAAGAGTATTGCTGTTAACTCTTCTTTGAAGGTGTGGTAGAATTCTGCACTGAAACCATCTGGCCCTGGGATTTTTTTTGGAAGGGAGACTTTTGATGACTGTTTCTATTTCCTTGGGGTTATAGGACTGTTTAATCTATTTACCTGATCTTGGTTTAACTCTGATAACCATCTATCAAGAAAATGGAATCTATCAAGAAAATTATCCATTTCATTTAGATTTTCAAATATTATGGAGTATAGGCTTTTGAAGTACGACCTAATGATTTTTTGAATTTCCTCAGTGTCTGTTGTTATGTCCCCTTTTTATTTTCTGATTTTTCTGATTTGGATAGTTTCTCTTTGTCTTTTAGTTAGTTTGGTAAATGGGATAGACATCAAAAGCAGGACAAGATATGTAACAGGACAGGAGCCTACCACAGAGGGCCTCTGATAGACTCTACTGATCGAGCTGTCGAAGCAGAGGCTGAGACTCAGAGCCAAATTTTGGGCTGAGTGCAGAAAATTTTGTGAAAGAAGGGGGAGATAGAAAGACCTAGAGGGGACAGGAGCTCCACAAGGAGAGCAGCAAAGCCAAAAAAACTGGACCCAGGGAGCCCTACAGAGACTGATACCTCTACGAAGGACCATGCATGGAGAGGACCTAAAACCCTGCTCAGATGTAGCCCATAGACTCAGTCTCCAAGTAGGTTCCCAGGTAAAGGGAGCAGGAGCTGTCTCTGGCATGAATTCAGTGGCCAGCTCTCTGATCACCTCCCCCTGCAGGGTGCAGCCTTGCCAGGCCACAGAGGAAGAGAACGCAGCCAATCATTATGAGACCTGATAGACTAGGGACAGACAGAAAGGGAGGAGAACCTCCCCTATTAGTGGACTAGGGGAGGAATATTGGGGGAGAAGAGAGGGAAGGTAGGACTGGTAGGAGACAAGGGAGGGGGCCACAGCCAGAATACGAAGTGAATAAATTGTAATAAATAAATAAATGAAAGAGAGATGAAAGAATAAAAGGTATGTTCAGCACCACGTTTTCCTCATGTTTATACTTAACTCAGTACATAGTTGCACTGCTTAAAGAGACCTCCACGTGTGTTGCTCAAGTGCTGTGTGGTGTGTGTAAATGCAAAAGTATAACGTACGTTTCAAGAGAATACACAGATGAGGTGAGCACCACCCCAGGGACACTGCAGCACTGTGGTTGGTGGTGAGCTGGCTGTTAAAGAGCCAGCAGTTCATAAGAAGATTCTTTTTTCTTTTTTAAAAGTTCTTTATTAATTACACTTTACTCACTTTGTATCCCCTCCCCTCCCAACCCCTCCCTTTCTCTACCCTCTGCATGCATGCCCCTCCCCAAGTCCACTGATAGGGGAGGTCTTCTTCTCCTTCCTTCTGATCCTAGTCAATTAGGTCTCATCAGGAGTGGCTGCACTGTCCTCCTCTGTGGCCTGGTAAGGCTGCTTCCCCCTCAGGGGAGGTAATTAAAGAACAGGCCAATCAGTTCATGTCAGAGACAGTCCCTGTTCCTTTTACAATGGAACCCACTTGGATACTGAACTGCCATGGGCTATATCTGTGCAGGGGTTCTAGGTATCTCCATGAATGGTCCTTTGTTGGAGTATCAGTCTCAGAAAAGACCCCTGTGCGCAGATTTTTTGGTTCTGTTGCTTTCCTTGTGGAGTTCCTGTCCTCTCCAGATCTTACTGTTTCCCACTTCTTTCCTAAGATTCTCTGCACTCTGCCCAAAGATAGGCCATAAGTCTCAGTATCTGCATTGATAGTCCTCAGGGCAGAGCCTTTCAGAGGTCTTCTGTGTCAGGCTCCTGACTTGTTCCCTCTTTTCTCGTTCTTCTGATGTCCATCCTCTTTGCCTTTCTGGATAGGAATTGAACATTTTAGCAAGAGTCCTCCCTCTTGATTAGTTTCTTTAGATGTACAGATTTTAGTAGGTTTATCCTATATTATATGACTGTATGAGTGAGTATATACCCTATGCGTCTTTCTGCGTCTGGGATAGCTCACTCAGGATGATCTTTTCCAGTTCTCACCATTTACCTGCAAATTTCATGATTTCCTTGTTTTATATTGCTGAGTAATATTCCACTGTGTAGATGTACCACAATTTCTGTATTCGTTCCTCCACTGAGGAGCATCTGGGCTGCTTCCAGCTTCTAGCTATTACAAATAAGGCTGCTACAAACATGGCTGAGCAAATGTCCTTATTGTGTACTTGAGCTTCTTTTGGGTATATCTGTTAGGAAACGTGCGAATGTGAAGGTTACACGCAGGTTCACAAATCACACCATGAGACCGGTTCCAAGTGGGAGGTTTATTAAGGGAAGGGGAGAAAGAGAGAGAGAGAGAGAGAGAGAGAGAGAGAGAGAGAGAGGGAGAGAGAGGAAGAGTAAGGAAGAGAAAGGAAGAGAGAGAGGGAGAGAGCAGAAGAAAAGAAGAGAGAGAGAGAGGGGAGGGTTCCAGTTCTCTTATAGGGTGATAAAGGGCATGCGCAGGTAATTCCAGGTGGTCAGGGTGTCTTTACAAATGCCTGATAACCGGTCTATGGGGCTGGCCATAGAAGTGCCTGCTTACTGATCCCAACAATATCCCTAGGAGTGGTATAGCTGGATCTTGAGGCAGTGGTATTCCTAGTTGTCTGAGGAAGCACCAGATTGCTTTCCAGAGTGGTTGTACAAGTTTACATTCCCACCAGCAGTGGAGGAGGGTTCCTCTTTCTCCACAACCTCTCCAGCAGAGCAGACAGTGCTCTTAACCACTGAGCCATCTCTCCAGCCCCATAATAAGATTCTTTACAGAGGAACACACATAAAATAAGGATGTATTTTGATTGATTGATTAACAAAAAGTTTTGACCTTTGGCCCCCAAAAACTTTGTTTTCTATTTCTCCTTAGTAGTGTGTTCAGTAATTGCTAATTCAGTGTTCATGGTGACTTTATAGACATTGAAACAATTGAAAAGCATGAGAACTATTTGTTTGATGAAATCTGTACAACACAGAAAATAATACCTTGCTTCAATGTCAAGGCAAAAATTTAAACATATCCTTTGAGGATGAACTGGTAATTAGGTTATTTTTGATCTCCTTAGTTGAAAGGTAAGAGGTTGGAGTTTTTAAGTAATATGAAGAAACAGGCCCATATTTTCTGTTGAAAAGCTGTTCCTTCTACTGGGACCCAGCCAGTCACATATTTGTCAGTTTCTCTGAAATGGTAAGGCAAGATTTACAGCCTTCAGCTAAAGATTCACAGCTAAGTAACTCCAGCCTCAGAGGATGTGGTGAAAAGTAACATGTAGTCTTGTCGTACTTCACATTTTTACCTTCCTGTCCTTTGTCACATCCAAACCAAAGAAAGCAAAGCCGTGAGCTGCCACAGGAAAGCGTGGAAGTTGACGCTCACACCTGGATGCCACTAGGCCTCCTAAGAAGGTGTCTCCAGTGTGCACGATTCTGCTTACATCGTTCTCTCTGACTTCCGTTGCCCTAAATTTCGTGGCTGTGTTGCCAGCAGCAAGGATGATGACTGAGAACTGTCACAACAGCAATCATTACAATCTGGGAGCCAAGTTTGACTGCAACATATGTCTTCAATTTTAATAGCTCCGCTCCCCAGATGCCCTAAAGGAGAATATTGCCTGAGAAGGAGCTTTTCATGTAAGAATAATTTGTGTTAAGTAGCTCAGTGATCTGTTTGTTAGGTTAGAGCTGACAGTTTGTTTATATTTCTAAAGGGGTATGATGAATGGGGGAGAAGTTGATGCTAATTAGCCCAAATTGTTCCTAAGAATGTAGAGGCCTTCGCCAGTTTCATTGTTTCTGTTTCTTTGCACATTTTAAATAATTGAATGGAGCTCAGACCATTCATCATCATTTCAGGAGAGATGGAAATAAATGAATTTAGCAAAGCCTTGCATGTGTGATGGAAGGTGTCACTTTAAAGGGCAATTAGAGACGACATCAGCTCGGCTAATGCAGACTAGTCTAAGGCATTTGCATAAAAATATCAAACACGAACGTTTTCATTTACTTCATTAATTATCTGTGTCATCATAGAGGGATACAGCTTTTCGTTTTGAAAGCCCCCTACTTAAAGAAGTAGCGGTGTGTATCAAACTGAGCCCTTGGCTTCAGGATAGAAGAACCGTGAGTCTACACCTCACAAGAAATCTTTGATTCCTGGTATCAAACAGCACAAAGGAACTTGTCTGAGGAGGAGCTTCACACCTGGCTGGGGTGATTGAGACAAAAGAAAGACACAGGGATTTCTATAATTGTGTGAATCGCACAGAAAGAGCCAACTTGCCAGCGAGCAGATTTTTGAAGAATTTCTCTTTACTTATTTCCCTATGTGCTAGATTTCATAGTGATATAATCTGAGACCTACAATACAGCTTCTGCATTGACACAGCACGTCTGTGTAATTAAAGGAATGTGAATGGATTATGTTATAAATATGTAGAAGCATATATGTATGTGTGTATATGTTATGTGAACACATATTGAGAGTTAAAATAGAAATGAACTAATTTTAGAAAGTTTATGACTTTTTTCCTATTTTTTTTAATCCTCTTTGGAAGACATTCTTTTTTAATTTATGCACATAAAATACCACAGGAAGAGATGGTATAAATTTGTGGACTGTGGAGAATGAGTGAACATTTTTGAATCAGGATCTTTAAAAGGGGTGAAATTTGAGTATGATTAAGTTAGGAAAAAGCCTCGCTCAGAGCGGAAGTCAGAGACTCTGTATACATTATGGGCATGTCATGGCTTTTAGACAGTTATGTTAGACTTCTAGACAAATTGTGAAGGAATTTGTTTAACCCCAAACAAAATTCTGTGTGGTTCTGAACTTTTAAGTAAGAGAGAGAGAAAGAGACAGAGACAGACAGAAAGACACGCAGACAGACAGATGACAGACACGCGCAGAAGCTGGGGGATGGTGGCTGAGGCCAGTTGGAATCAGAAGCAAGCCTCACTGTTGGATGGCCTGGCCATTTGCACTGCAGGGGTGTTTTCTTGATCACTAATTTTCTTGGAAGTAAATGATCTCGTGATTTACGCTCTATATGCCACGTCTGTGCATATTTGTCCTCTAATTGGCATTTATTAAGGAGGCCTTCAGGTTACTGGATGACTGTCAGAGCTGTGCTTGCTGGCTTTGAAGAAAGCTGACTTGCTTGAGTTTAGTTCCATTAACTCATCAGAAGTCTGTACTGCTTCAACCACTCTTTGTTTACTTTCTCATAATTAAGATTTTTGAACAACTGATTTCAGAGTGTTGGCAGGAACCCATTCTGCACTTGGAGGCTTAGCCTGACAGAAAAATTTGCAGCAAAATAAATATTCACAGTAAGAACCTGTAAGTATTAAAACAAGTTTAAAAAGTCTTTTTGTTATCCATTTCATTAGCTAGCCAATTATAAATATAAGATGACTTACTAATTATCTTTATACCATAAGTCACTTTGCTCCTAATTTAACTGTGAATCCTATAAAAACAACAATTATAGAAATATTTTAAAATCAAATTACTTAAAATTAGAGCTTGTATGCATTGTAGCATATAAGCAACAATGTAAAAATAATTAGGAAAGTGAACTATCATCTAATATAAAGATTGATCTAAATATGTAATATACATATATATATTTCATATAAAAAAACAATGTATGAGGGAGGGAGGGTGGGATTGGGAGGGAATGAGGGAGGGGCTACAACTGGGATACAAAGTAAATAAACTGTAATTAATATAAAAATAATAAATAAATTTTAAAAAACAATGTAATGATCTCAATTATATTTTTAAAGTTTTATTTTTATTACTTTCATTATGTGTATTGGAGGGCATAGGTGCATGTACGTTCATGTTCCTTTGGATGTCAAAGATGTCAGTCAAATCTACCTGTAGCTGCAATAGGTGCCGGGAACTGGAAGAGTCATATATCGGAGCAGGAAGTGGTCTTAACTGATGAACCACCTCTACAGCCACTCAATTGTGTTTATTAAGATTTATTATTATTATTATTATTATTATTATTATTATTATTACTGGGTTTGTGTCTCTTTCTTTGCTTATGTGAGTGTCCGTGTGTGTGTATGTTGTGAGTCCAGGCCTGTGCATGGGAGGTAGGAGGGCGACTTTTGGGAATCATTTTTCTCTTTCCAGCATGAGATCTGTGGATATGGTTCAGGTTACCAGGTTGCCATTAGACATCGCTCCAGCTATATTTTACATTTCGTAATATTAGAATCATCTAGGAAGTGCTGACACAGAGTTAAAATTGCTATTTCATTTTTCTTTTGGAACCCTCAAAATAGTGCCTAGGAAAATAAAAAAGCAAAATAAAACAAGATTTCCTTTCATATATAAATTTGTGGAATGAAGCATGTTCTCAACTGGGATAAAGTACCTCTTACCCACTGTCTTCAGAGGCACAAGGTGGCAATGTATTTGTTTCTTCAAATACTTTTAAGTTGATCCCTACTAAAGTTAAACCACCATGGGAAAATATAAGCTTTTATATATTGTAAGCATGGTTGGAGAGCATTTGCTCCAAATTACAGGTTCACTCTTGGCTGTCTCTTTGGTGAGCTGAAACCTCAGATGAGTTGGTTGTCTGCAAAGTCTGTTCCTTTAAGCTGGTGCTTTGGAAGCAGACTCAATCCTCACGTCATCCCAGTTCAGATATACGAGAAAGAAAACATTAAAGGGAAAACAGAAGGGAAAGTAGACGTTACATTTCTTAAATGATTTCTTCTTGTAAATGTGGGGTTATAATTCGTTGAACCGTTAAGTAATGAGCCTTTGAAATGATGTTATAGGTTGTGTTTCTACAAGGATGGCCCTGGTCACTGTACTAACCTCCACAAAGGAAAGACAAAAGGAGACTCAAGTGGTTTAAGGCCACAAAAAGTCAAGGTTTCTTTACTCTCTAAATGAAATGAGTTAGCAGAAAATGTTTTACACTCTTGCCATAGAAGAAAATCTTTCTAGTGATGAAATTTATGCATTCATATTTCATTCAGATAATAAAAATATAAGTAGTTTGCTTCTTATTGGTCCAGAATACTCAATTAATAATGTATTCAAAGTTCTTGCTCAATTAAAGAATGTATTCATAGATGAGATTTTTTTTTTACATTCATCTAGAGCCTTTAAAAAGAGTTTGAGGAAGAAATACATGATTGTATAGCCTAACCTACACATGCCAGAAGGGCCATGAGCCATTTTCTCTACCTCAGCTGCACACACACACACACACACACACACACACACACACACACACACACACACCACACACACACTTAGACTTCTGCAAAAATTCTGTCTTAAGAAACTCATTATTTTGCCTATAAAGGTGAATATAACCATACGTGGAAAGCCTCAACTAGAATAGTCTTTTTGATGATTTTATATTAGAATGTGTGTTTTCATGTAAACATTCTAATTGTCTTACTATTGACAACCAAGACTTCAACTTCATATTACTTTTCTTTAAATATAAATCAATGAGTAGCACTTTTTAATACTGTACTATAACAACTACTATTCTAGGACCTCTGCCTAAGTTATCAACAAAATGACCTGGTGTGGGAACTATTAGTGACCATATTTTGAAGGTGTTGAATACTGATCTGTAGAAAGGATTAAAGTTGACTAAGGTCACCCAGTCAGAGAGTGGCAGATTGCGTGTCACTATCTTAAACTACAGTGGAGATTTGGATATAGAAACTGAATAACTGCTTTCACGGCTATTCAGTACAGCCTTTAGTTTGGTTAAGTAGTTAAAGATATTCATACACAACACCTAAAGTTATTTAATATACTATTTTAAAAGTTCCAGAATGGTTTTCAAAAGAATATGACTGTGGTGGTTTGAATGAAAGGCCCCCATAGGCGCATGTGTTTGAATAATTGGTGGCATTGTTTGAGAAGAATTAGAAGGGGTTACCTTGTTGGAGCACACTGGGCGTGTGCTTTAAATCTTAAAAGTCCATTCCATTCCCAGTTCCCAGTTCTCTCTTGGACTGTGTTTGTGGAACAATTGTAAGCTCTCAGCGATTGCTCTAGTGTCACGCGTGCCTGCCTGTTGCTGTGTTCCTCACCATGATGGTTACGGACACTAACCCCTGGAACCATAAGCCTGAAAGTAAATTCTTTATAAGGTGCCTTGGTCATGGTATTTTGTCATGGCAATATAAAAGTAACAAAGACAATGTCATTCTTTTAAGAGGTTTTTATAGCATATTATGAAGATATGCCTATAATATTTTAAATATTTTATATTAATTTCACATTTTAGCATATGACTAACAAGAGAGTTTTTGGTTAATGATATGGAAGGTATGTGATTGATCTATGGCAACATTTCTATCTGTTCAACTGTGTGATACTGATCTTATCATAACAGAGATATTCCATGCTTAAAAACAATTATTTTGTAAAGGTTAAAAATCAACAATAATTAAAAATAACTACACTTCAAGAAGTAATTCCTAATTTTTTTCACATTTTCAAAAGTATTTTGAAGTTTGGTTTAGAAGGCCAGCAGTATTTAGACTCAATAAAAAAGCCTAGTTTTCATCACTGAACTTGATGAATTTAGGGATAATCAGGTTTCATTAGTTATAGAAATTCATGTGGGATTTTTCTTTTTGTTTTGCTAACTTTAAGGAAGAGATCTTGTAAAGTTGAGTCAATTGTAGCTTGTAAAGTTAAGTCAGTTGTAACTTATAAAGCTTATTGAAGATAATGAAAAGATTTAAATTACCCCATACACATCATTTAGATTTAGACTCTTAGAACAAGTGGTATTCTAACATCTTTGCAGTTTCTAGCAGAATACAATGTTCCTCCTAGAGGTACTCTGATAAAGAGAAGATAGAAAATCTATGTGCTTATCACATCATAATAAAAACATCAGTTACAAAATCCCAGATACTGTAGATGAAACAATGTATTTTTATTTTATTTTTCCTTTATTAATTTGTTTTTAATAATTATAGATTTTGTAGTATGGCAAAATAGGAGAAGAATCAAAGAGCCAGGCAAAGGCATTCTAATTTCTATGCATATGTGCATACAGGAAGGTCAGAGGCAATAAATAGGTACATTACTCAAAGGGTGTGATGATCTCCTAGAACACCATGGGGTATAAGAGATAGTCTGAGAACTGAGAGTAGAATGAATATGAAGAAGCTGTGCACATAGAGATCCAGGTATGAACTTTGGACAGAGCAGTGACCTAAGCTGGAAGTGTGACAGCTATAATGAAGACACTTTGACCAAGTGTACTGCCCTGAGGTTAATGTTGGAATCATCATGTCTTGCTGTGGAATTGTAGATGATTATTTGTAAGAAGAGCTTTTCTTACACACAAGGTAAAACCATTATAGAAGTTAAAATAAGACAGTACATAATTTAATTCATATTTAACATTACCTTAGCTGTTATGTCCTTCAAATTTATGTCCTTTCTTATTAGTTGTTGTTACATACATTTAAGTATTTGTATTGCATAAATACAACCTGTTCAGCCTGTATAATGTTATATTTATACACACAAAAATGTATATACACACATATATTTGTGTATATATAGAAATGTCTAAATATATATATATATATATATATATATATACACATATATGTATCTCTCTCCATATATGTATATAATGTTTTCAAGGCTGATCATTTATATTGGATAATCAGTTGGTGTCTTCTTCCCTTGAAAAGACTATTTCTCCTGCTCTCAGCACTTCTTAGTTATTTGTAATTCCTTGTGCAGGGCTAAGATCTTGTGAGCTTTCTCCCATCTGTTAGCATGCATATTGTTATAGTCCTTGTTTAGCTCATGTTTAGACAGTCTTGTTTAGTGAGACTTCATGCATGTAGCTTTTGACATTCCTGGGAGACACAATCTCACAAAAAACTCTCTGCTCCTCTTACTTTTGCAATCTACCTGCCCCTTGTTCTGCAACTATTCTTAAGTCATGGATGAAGGAGTTGTGTTATGGATGTGTCAGGGGGGACTTGGATCCACAACTCTACATTTTGATCAGTTGTGGGTGTTTTTAAATTTTTATTATCTATCTGTCTATCTATCTATCTATCTATCTATCTATCTATCTATCTATCTATCTA
>NW_026590707.1:2066583-2177749 GCF_907164565.1 Psammomys obesus | reverse complement strand
CTATCTATCTATCTATCTATCTATCTATCTATCTATCTATCTATCTACCTACCTATTTGTAATACTCTCCATCTGTTGCAAAGAGTTTTCTTTGGTGGAGGGTAAGGGTATACATTTATATCTGGGTATAAATATTTAGAATGCATTTAGCGATTGTGCTGATTTAGTGAAGTAAAGGCTGTAGGTTCTCCAAGTTCTATGACTTCACTAGCCTGAGTAGTTGGCTAAATTTCTAGTACCAGGTTTTATTTTCCTCCTGCTTAAAAGGATCTTACATCCGAGTAGAGAGCTGTTGGTCACTACCAAAATACGTAGTGCACCCTCAGGGTGGTTGTGCTAGGAAAGTGGTAGAAACTCTTGGTAGAGTTTCCACCTGAAGTGTGTGGCTTCTTCAGCAGCAGGGCCTTACCTTCTGGTTCTGGGATTTAATGGAATGGACCTGGCAATAGCCTCTGTTGCTCTGAGGGTCACGTGGACTTCTCTAATAACCAGTTCAAAAGGATGTTTCTCATGCCTGGCACAGGGGGTTTTCTTAAATATTCTATGGCCTTTTGGAGTAACATTGCCATCTCAAGTGACATACTTCATTAAAAAATATATTTGTGTGTGCACATGTAAGCATGCATGCAAAACATGCAAATGTGATTGCGAGCACACATAATTCCCTGTGAATTGTAAGAACATCCTTAGGGTTATTTATTGCTTTCCCTCTCTTTCTGTGTTGCCTCCCTTACCCCGTAAGTCGCAGTCCCCACTGTTCTTCTCGTTTTTCCCTAAAGTGCCTGTACTCTGTTATTCCCTTCTCTAGAGCTTGCTGCGATCCTTTTTACTTTTCTGGTATCTGCAGCTACTTCATGTTATAAACTCATATCTAAAGGTTTGGAGCTAACATTTATACATAAGAGATATTTATCTCTCTGGATCTGACTTACCTCCTTCAATATATTTTCTTGTTATTGCTCAATAATCTTCCCATATATGAAATTATTTTAGTTATCCATGCACTAATTAATAGACAGCTGTTTTTTTTTCTATTTTGAGCTCCCATGAACACTCATGTGTAATTTTTTTATGGAAATATGTTCATCTTTTGGGGTATATATACCTAAGAATAGAATTTCTGGATTGTGTGGCAGCTCTATGTTTAATTTTTTCAGAAACTTTCAGACTGCTTTCCAAAGTGTTTGTTCCCGCAGCAGGGTATGAGGATTCAAGCTTCTCTGTATCCAGGTTAACAGTTATTATTAGACTTTTAAATTCTGTTTATCCTGATGTGTATGAAGTGATAGTTCATTGAAATTTTCTTTTGCATTTTCTTGATGGCTTATGATGTTAATCCTGTTTTCGTTTTCTTATTGACCATGTATGTATATATGTATGTATGTGAGTCTTCTTTTCTAATTTTAGTATTATTTTTCCTTCTGTTACTGGGTTCTAAGAGTTCTTCATTATTTATATACCTTGAAAGTACTTTCATGTTCTGTTTATCATCATTTCTTTCTCTTTTCACACATTGATTTCAAAGGCAATGATAAGACGTTGAACTTAATCAATACTAAGTTACGAAGCTGAGAAGTGTAATCCCTCCAAATTAGAATCTTTTGAAGACAGTTTTGTCTAGTCTGTTTCCCCTGACTTTCTCGTTTTAAATCTTGAGCACAGTTAAAACACATAACTTGGTATAATGTTGTAGAGTCTGGCAGCCATAGCTTTATAGCTACTCCAGCTGTATCCTCTGTAGTGCATATGGTGGCATTTCTCAGTGACAGAGACCACTATTCATTATTTTGTGATCACAGATTTAATGGACTCTTCTGGAAATATTAGGATGAACAGTTATCTCAGGGTATAGGACTCATGTTTAAAGTATTCAGAATACAACCAATACAGACAACACTGATGAGGGATAAACAGTTGTGTTTAAGAAGGAAGCAATAAAATGACACCATTATTAGTCTTATATGAGTTAGAGAGACAGTAGAAGGTGCTGTGCAATGGTTTAGAACAGAGCTTATCACACTTCAGCATGTTGTGAGAGTCGCGAGGAAGGCTTGATGGAACATAGCATTTTGTGGTGCTTCTTGTTTCTGCTTCCCCAAATTAGGATTCAATAGGTTCTTCATTCATTTCTGACAAGCTCCCAGGAGTGCTAATACTGCCATTCATGGAGGACTGACTTGGGTAGCACTGGCTTAGAGCTCAGAGAACGGACTTGTAAGTAAGAGTTGGCTTGGTTACCAGCTGTGTAACCATAGACAAGCCAAACGCAGTCATCCCTTCTGTATTCAGTTTTGCTTTCTACAGTCTCTGTTTGTGTGATAAAGTACATCCCCAAAATATTAATATTTGTCTTGATAATTTCAAGGAAAAGCCAGCCTTTATATTAACTTTTATTAAACTATGTTATATTAACTTTTATTAAACTATGTTTGCTTATATTACTATTATACTATTTGTTATTTGTTGTTGCTAATATCCTACTTATAATGATATATGTAGAATTTTGTTTTATCCATGGTTTCAGTATCAACTAGGAATCTTGGATAAGAGGGTTCTATTGTATTTTTTCACATTTAGCCTTCTCCTCATTTCATAAAATGGGATTCAAATCCTTAACACTCACACATACGTGTGTGTGGTATGTATATACATATACATATGTAAATGTAAAGAGACATAAAGTAAGACTGTTTTGATTGTGCTTGAACATTATTATAAACGTTGTGTATGTATTACTTACCTTGTCATTTGAAAATATAATTATTGTTGGTAATAGTGATACATCATAAACATGTTTCATATATCAAATTGCCAATCAGATCTGAGAACATATGTTGACAACTACATATTCTACATGGCACATGGATGACTAGCAATGTGCAATGTGTGTAGACTCAATGTTTGAAAAAAATGATTAATAGCACTGGATACATTAAGAAAGTGACTTCCATTCTATGATGCTTGTTTTATTTTCAGGATGTACCTTATATGTGGGCGTCCAACACGACTTAGAGTTAATAAAATTTTGTCTCTTTATTTTGTTTATTAAGCCAGTTAGGATAGATTTAAGCTTGCAATTGATAAATTATTTACATTTCATCTAGGAGTTTCACTGTAGAGGAATTTTAATTCAGAACACAGCTGCTCTGGCAAGAGATCACAACCAAAGTCCTTCTAGGTCTGTGTGATTTGGCTGGAATACAGACACGCCTTTAATCTCAGGAGACAGAAGCAAGCAGATCTCTGAGTTCAAGAATAGCCTGGAATAGAGCAAGTCTCAGGTAAAGAAAAGCTTAGGTCCAGGCATGGTGGTAAATGTCTTTAATCCCAGCACTCAGGAGACAAAGGTATGCAGATCTCTGAGTGCTAGTCAGTTCAGTTGACTCAGTGAGATGAGAGGCAGTGCATGGAATTGAGTTTGTGGAATTCAAAGGCAGTTACTGGGAGAGTGATACAGAGACAGGTTGAAGAGAAAATAAATAGACACAGGTAAAAACAGAATAAGTCAGAGAATGAGAAGGAGCCAAAAGATTTGAAGAGGTTGCTAGAGTTAGTTTGAGCCAGAACAGCTGAGTTGAACTAGCTAGCCCGAGTTCAGAAAGAATTAAAAGGCATGAGCTTATTCACAAGTCTCAGAGGCTGAAAACATTCTAAGCCTAGATTAGATTGTTTGGAGGCTAGACACTTCCAGGACTAAGCCTAGTTTAGCAGACAGAGGCAGTAAGCAGCAATTATATCTGGCGATAAAAGTTACTTTAACATGATTAATAGTACTGGGTATATAGAAAAAGAATGATTTCCATACTGTGATGCTTGTTTTATTTTCAGGGTGCACCTCATATGTGGATGTTCAACATGACCCAGAGTCGATAAAATTCTGTGTCTTTTATGAACAATTTTGTTTATTAAGTCAGTTAGGATAGATCTAAGATTGCAATTTATGAATTATTTACATTTCATCTTTCCTATGCATGTTTCACTATGCAATTAAGATAATAATACTGGTGCAATGTTTAATTAGATATAGATAGATAGACACTTTAAAATTTTCTTTTTTAGTTTACTGAGTACATTGTAATCCTGTTGAACATAAGTTTACAAAATGCCTTTTATTACCACTAAGTCAACATTTTAAGGAAAAAAAATCTTATCAGTTCATAGGAATAATAATAAATCAAAATATGATAAAGAAAGGCCTATAGAATGAGGCTGGATCATATCAGATATAATTAACTGATTTTTATTTTTTTCCAGTGGGTACTTCATTTAAAGTAGGTATATGAAGATATGGAAGGGAACTATCATATGAATGGCTGCTATTCTACTATGTAGTAGGAACTAGTGTGTTTTAATTAATCCAATGAACTTAATGACTCCATTGTAATTTTTAATAACTAATGTTTTAAGAAGACAAAGAGAGAAATGTGAAACCAAGTTTCTGATCTCAGTATTTAAACAAATTCCCTTTTATTTTACACTGCTCTTCTTGGAAACGACATGTCTATAGATTTGACACTATAGATGCTTCCTGAATTCTCATAGCAAGTTGAAAATAACCTAAATAAATATTGCATCAAATATACCTATTCTAAAAAACATAGTTTTATACTATAACATATACATTGGTTGCTAACTATGTAGCAGGGTGGCTGTTTGGGTGTGGGGGCTCATTGCTGCTGCCCAGGAGGGAAAGATCGTATGTTAACTGGGAATAAATACAGATGCAAACTTCAAACAGCAGTTTCTGCTGAGGTTGCATTGCATTTGCATCGTCTTGAAGCTGAGCAACTTTGAGTCAAATCACAGTAAACAAGAGGCCATCTGTACATGGTAGTCCAGGAACCCGGCAGAGTCACATGTTGTGGTTTCCTAGCATGTTATTAAGACATCCTATGTACTGGAGAGACTCTGGTGTCATAATTGAATGTGATAATTCTTCCCTAACCTTTGTTTATTCACGGTGGATCTAATTCATCCCATGACTCTTCTTTTCTATGTAGCATCATAAGCTTCAGTTGCTGAAATAGAATTAAACACTGACAATATTGTAATTACTAGTTATTACTATATTTCATCACTCTAAACGAATAGTAACAAAACTGATCCCCTTGTAATGCTTCTTGGCTGAATAACATAGTTACTCTTTTGGTACTGGTGGGCTTTCAGCATACATTAGAGCATGAGAAACTGACATTTGATGTAGTCTTGAAAGACAGGGACAACTTAGTGATGTGACAAAAACAAGGAGCAAAGCATGGTACTCTAGCTTCATCTCCATTGCTGTGATAAAATAACCTGACAAAAAGCATCGCTGGGGAGGGAGGATTTGTTTTAGCTACACTTCCAGGATATAGTCCATTATTGTGGGGAGGTGAAAAATGCAGGACCCTGAAGCAGTTTGTCACATCACACACACATCAAGAACAGAGATAAAACGATAGCTTGCATGGTTGTTGGTGCTCAGCTTGCCCTGTGCACCAAAGCAGTCCTGGATCTCTTAAGAATGGTGCCACGGACATCAATTGAAAATCAGTACATTCTTCCCATAGGCCAAACTGATCTATACAGTCCCTCGCTGAGACTTTCTGCTCAAGTGAATTTCAGATGTGCCCAGCTGACAGAACTAGCCCCCACATGGGAAAGGGATGGAATGCTGGCTCTACAGTGACTCCACTGCAGGTGGTGTGATACTGTTTGCATTAGATGAGACTCAATCTTACCGCAGCCCAGCCATCTTCCAAGAATTTTCAGTTATATGTTCTGATAGTGTCTGTCATCACATTTAACAGTGGAGGAGACATTTTTCAGGGATTAAATTAGTTAAAATAGGCCATTTTAAAACTTTTTCTCATGTTTCCAAATAAAGTTTAGAAGAGTTCATAAAAGCTTTCATTTGGAAACCTTGTCAATGTCAATAGTAATAAGCAACTTTAGAATGAAAATCAAGAGATGGCAAAATATTCTTTTTTTCATTAAAATTTTTTATTGTTATCATTTATTACAATTTATTCAATTTGTATCCCAGCTGTGGTCCCCTCCCTCGTCTCCTCCCAATCCCATCCACCTCCTCCTATGCCCTTCCCCTAGTCCACTGATAGACTAGGTCCCTACTATTTGAACCCAACCTATCAGATTTCATCAGGACTGGTTGCACTGTCTTTCTCCTTGGCCTGGAAAGGCTGCACCCCACAGGTGGTGGTGATCAGAGAGCCAGCCACTGAGTTTATGCCAGAGAAAGTCCCTGCTCCCCTTACTAGGGAACCCACTTAGAGACTGAGTCTATGGGCTACATCTGAGCCGGGGTGTTAAGTCCTCTCCAGGCATTGTCCTTGGTTGGGGTTTCATTCTCTTCAGGGATGCCAGGGCTCAGTTTTTATGGCTCTGCTGGTCTCCTTTTGGAGCTCCCGTTCCATCCAGGTCTTTCTATTTCCCCCTTATTTCCTAGGCTTCCCTGCACTCAGCCCACATTTTGGCTATGTGTCTCAGCTTATGCTTTGACACCTTGATCAGTAGAGTCTTTCAGAGGCCATCTGTGGTAGGCTCCTGTCCTGTTCCTATCTTCTCCTGCTTCTGATGTTTATCACGTTTGCCTTTCTGGGTGAGGTTGAACATCTTACCCAGGGTCCTCCTTCTTGATTAGCTTCTTTAGGTGTACAGATTTTAGTATGATTATCCTATATTATATCTAATATCCACTTATAAGTGAGTATATACCATGTGTGTCTTTCTGCTTCTGAGTTACCTCACACAAGATAATCTTTTCTAGTTCCCAACATTTGCCTACACATTTCATGATTTTCTGTTTTTAATTTGCTGAGTAGTATTCCGTTGTGTAAATGTACCATGGTTTCTGTATCCATTCTTCCATTGAGGGACATTTAGGTTGTTTCTAGGTTCTGGCTATTATGAATAGAGCTGCTACATACATGGTTAGGCAAATGCTCTTATGGTATAGTTGAGCATATTTTGGGTATTTGCCTAGGAGTAGTATAGCCTGATCTTTAGGTAACACTATTCTCAATTTTCTGAGAAAGCTCCAGATTGATTTCCAAAGTGGTTGTACAAGTTTACATTCACTGGAGAGGATGTGGAGAAAGGGCAAAATATTCTTACAGCTTTATAGCACTTTTTGTATCTCTTGAAGCTCAGTGAAGTTCGTGGATAAAACAGGCAGAGACAGCGGACAACCCATATCGTTGCCCAGGCTTTAGCTATAACCTCAAAACCAAGCTTCTTATTGAACATGGAAATAGCAAGCTACCTTCCTGTTAACTTGCAAGATTTGGGATTGATGAGGCTTACAAGTTTGGTACAATGCTCTGGTACACCCAGATTCAGTTTTTCTCTGGGTTTGCTCCCAGTTCCTCTATGTTGAGTGAGTCAACCATTGATAAATTATACCAGAGTTCATCTGGCCTATTGTTTGGTGAAGAAAACACATTTACTTGTTCCATTAGTAGTTATTCAACACTAATCCCAGGTAGAGTAGAGGTCAACGAGACTAATGGGCCCTACCCTTAGGATAACAGAAGATAGCAGAAAATGCTATATAGTTACAATATATGCTAGCTGATAACACTAAAAGTTAGGGCAATGCAAGGATTTCTGGGGACTTGATCAACTTTAGGGTAAAGAAAGACACATACAAGTACCTTTTTTACACCCCCCCCCGTCTGCTACAAGAAAATGGTGTGAACTGTATATACATCAAAAGTTATTTTCTACGCTTTAGAGATTAGGAAGTTGAAGACCATGGTACTGGCAGACGTGGTGTTTGATAGGAATGGTGTGTTTTCTGGCTCATAGCTGTTCCTTACTATCATCACTTCCCGTAATGCTAGATAGTTCTCTGAGGTCTTTTATAAAAAGTCACTAATCCCATATAAGAGGGCTTTACCTCTCTCACATAAGCAGTTCCTGAAGTCTCCACCTCTCTAATGCCATCAACTTGGTAGTAGGTTTCAACATAGAAATACTGGAAAAGCATAAAAACATATTTATATCACTGTGAAATTGATCATTGCATTGGATATAGGCAGGGAGAACAGAGAGTTCTGGTTGAAGCATTTGATATTTTCTAAGGACTGGAAGAAGTGTGGATGGGCAGGAAATCACCACAGTTATGGAGAAGTAGCATAATTAGACAGTGAATCTCTTACGGCAAAGTCAGACGTTTGGCATTTATTATGAGGATAAGGAAATTTTGCTGAAGGGTTGAAGTTGGGCTGTTAGGTGGCTAGTGTTTGAGGCTCACTCCAGCAGGGATATCTCCAAGTGTATAGAAGGAAAATGGATCAAATGGGAGAAAAGTCGGTGATGGTGAGATTGGTCAATGTGCTGTTTCAGTAACATTTGTCAGAAATAAGCATGAATTACGGTATGAGTAGAAATCGAGACATGTGTAAAAGAAGGGCTACCGAGGGAAAAGATTGGCAGGACTAAACATTAGTTAGACAAGGCAAAGAAGTCAAAGTGAGTCTTGGATTAATTATTCAGACACATTCAGAGAACAAGCAAGAGGCACACGGAGAAAGCTTGGAGTCAGGAGACAGGCGGGGGAGAAAGGCAGTTTAGTTCTGAACATGATGCATTTGGAGGCTTATTAGCTGCCAAGTAAGTGTTGATCATTAGACAGACAAGTAGTTCTAGACATCAGCAGATCTGGACTGAAGACTGAAACAAAAGGAAAGAGACCCATTTAACTTGTGGGTAGTGATTAAAGCTCTGCAAGTTTATAGAGGAAGAGGACTAAGTAAGCCTCATGGAGCATCGACCCTTGAAGGTCCTTCTTAGGTGTGACTATTTAAATATAGTATTAGATGGAAACACTTTTAAATTGTGTGTGTGTGTGTCTATAAAAAGGAGATGTGTGAGCCTTATTGTGGCCTCTTTATAATAAATATTCATTTTTTCACCTTAAGTTGTCATGTAAGTTTCAAATGGTGTGGTTAAATTGATCTTTAAAAAATTTTAAAAGCATGCAATGAGAAAAACAGAAAATAAAGAAAAACATGGCACCAAATAATCTATGAGAAAAAAATTGAATCCAGTATACAATCAAGGCAATCACAAAAGAGAGAGTTGCCAAGGATCAGAATTGGCCAAGGAGGACCTGGCTTCTGCCACTCTTTGTACCTCTGACTTCCAGTATCTTTCTCTTTATGTAAACTCCCCTGGAGATAGGGATCTATAGTCTCCCTACCCCACGAGCTCACAGGTGTGTGGCAGAAACCAGGTATAATGTCTCCCAATGTGTTCTTTAACTGTGTGAAAAGGTCTTCTGACTAACTGGCAAAGACCCTCTGTTTCATGTGGACAAACCTCTGCCCACAAAAATCCTGACTTTTGTGACTGCAGTGTAGCTCTCTCTCTCTCTCTCTCTCTCTCTCTCTCTCTCTCTCTCTCTCTCTCCTTATCCAGGCATATCATCCGGCTTTGTTTTTGTTTCCCCACTGGGGAGATAATGTGGTTTACATTCTTTTAGAAGTCCTGGCTATCAAGAATTTTGAGGTCAACCTAACTAGGGAAGTGAAGGAAAGAATGTCAGTTATCCCAGTGGTGAAACTCAGGAGTGTGCTTCCTAAAGGCTGTTTTCTTCCCACTTTTCCTTTCACCCTTTTGTACATAAACCACAAATAATCCACAGGCTTTAAATGAACCTCACAAGAAGCCACCAAAAAAATGTAAAGCATCTCAAAATTTCAAGAGAGTCTCAAACAGATTTGTGTTTCTTATTCATTCACTGGCTCCTGTCAATGAAAAATTAACAGAAATCTGAACTTTTAAGAAACAGGAAACATAACAGAATAAATGGTCCTGATGTCAATAATGTGACATTTCAATGAAATAGATGATTACATCTATTTCATTAGCATTAGCTTCTTGTAAGTAAAAGGTCAAGAATGACAGAGCCATGTCCTAATAAGTAATTGGATAATGTTGTTTTATAGACAACTCTTACTAAGTATAGGAAAATATCTTTATTTTGAAAATTAACAAGATTATAAAAATATATTTGCATTGAAGTCTTTAATATGGAAAGAAAGAAAACAAAAGCCCCATGGAATGGAGTAATATTGAGAGTGCTGTTACCAGCAGACTGTAATATCCCATCTTTTTATCACAACACTGGTGATTTAAGGACCATTATATTAATACTTTCATAAAGTTCACAATCATCTTTACCTATGCACATCTATGCAAACATCCCTTTTATTCATTAGGAAATATTTTAAAGTATTTACAATTTTAAGTTCAATAATCCAGTGTCAAACAGCGTAAGAACAACAGGAGGGCTTGAGTGTTTTTGTAGAAGTTCTGCTCCTTTTACAGCTCATCTTTTTTTTGAGGTGGTTTCCAGGTTCTAGATCATATGATCCAGAATTTATTTCTTATATGTTGTAGACATTTTCATGTGGTTATAGAGTTATACACTGTCTCAGTGAATAACTTACTGTGAAGATAGTGGAGAAAATGAATAGGCAAAGAGAAAGAAAAAAAAAATTCAGCTAAAACCCAGAGAACTTTATAATGCCGAAAAGTAAGTAAAAACAGATGTTGCAAAGTTTTGAAAATCAAGACATTATTTTTTGTTTCCATTGAATTTTTAAAGCATTATAAATAAGCTTTGAAGCAATACAAAATTCTGTTTGTTTTGCTGATAGCATCTTTTCTAAAAAGAAAACTACCGATGCATGCTTAAAGTTAGCGTCTACATCATACCTCAATATAGGGAGAGGACTGACTATATCTGCTAGAACGTACAATGTTGCTGTCCTGAAATTGCATACAAAGTCTGAGTCACTTATCAGCCCATTTGATTAGATCTTTGGAGCTTAATGTTAAACAGGCTAATGTAAGCCCCAATATTTCATTCTTCACACACTTTTCATTTAATTTTATACTTCATGGACAATATTTTCCCTGCAAAAGTAAAAACTTGTTTTTATTAGTCTTTGTAGTTTATTCTGAAGAAAATTGCCAACAACTTTGAAAATAAGACTAGCAGGCTATATCTTTCCCTAGCTTTCAGTCCTCTTCATCAAACTGTAGGATGTCTTAACAATATGGTTAATGCTATTGTAATATGAATGCTATTGCAAATGATCTGTAGTTCTTAGATGTGAGTTCTGAAACCTGCTGCCTGAAGAGCTCATGGGAAGTCTTCCTGCCAGAACAAGGTGTTTGCTAGCTCAGAACAGCATACATTTGGCTTCCGGGCAGTACCCATCTTTCTCTTCTCCAGTAGCCCCATCCTGTGGAGTCAACTGAATGTCTTCCAGCTGTGAGAGAACGTCCCAGGCTCAGACTGCATCCCTGCTGAGTATCATTCCAGGGCCTAAACCAATTGTGGAAATGACTGGCTGCTAAAATATGGAACAAGGGAAATCAGTTCCTATCAACAACATACACTATCATCTGTCTGTTATTATGTTCATTCAGCTGGGTCACATATGACTCAATAATCAAATTACCACCCTTAGATATCTTAAATCTGTACATTCATTCAAACACCATGTGGACATGGGAAAACAAGGTTAATCTAAGATGTCATCTCTTTATTTTGCTTTTTAAAAATATGTGTTTTTTTTCAATTCATGTAAAAATGTCAACATTATACAATAAAAAAGTGAAGGTCCTCAGTGAGCTCTTCCCCATATTTTGACATGCTGTTAACAGTTTTGATGTTTAGCAACTACTTCTTAGCATAATACAATATTCTGTTGTTAACATTTTACAAATATAACTGTCCTTTAAACTGAATTTAAGTGAAATTTTGTTTGTATGTATCAATATAAAATTCCAAAGATGAATAAAAGTTAAATGGAGAAAAAGAATGTAATTTGTTTTTGTTACTTATGTCCCTCCCCCACTTCACTAAAGCAGCATTTGAATTAGTTTACAAAAAGAAAAAAATAACCCAGAACACTGCATAAGAGAGAAAGAAAGAAAGAATATGGCCAACAACCACTCAAAAAAGTAAACCACAGCAAGAAAGAGGAAATATTCAGAGAAGCATAGTGTAAAGTAGCGTCTGTGGAAAGCTGTAATCAGAGGGCACGTGGACAAGCCAAGGGGAGAGACTTATAGCTGAAACTGCACAGGATAAAGAGCTAACAGAAGAGGACGGAGCATCCAGGACCTGGCAATCTGCAGCCAGTGCCACCCTTGGTCATTGCTAATTGGGAGAAGCAGTCTGCCTTCTAGGAGATATGGTCTTAATGACAGGCACTAGGCTTAAACTGTACTTGGAGAGCTAGAAGTTGGGGAAATACATGACTAGCCTTCCAATTCCCTTTGCCTTTATAATCTTGTGGGCGAGTCCCATGGGCTGAATGAACCAAGTTGGAAGGCAGAGGCAAATGCTGCAGTTGATGAAGAAGAGGTATGCCTCTTTGTAAGCCTGTGCTCTGTGAGGACAAAGCCATGTTCAGCTCAAATGCCAAGAACGTGGATGTCAACAATGAGGAGCCACACAAGTTGAGCTGGCATCTTCCAAGTGCTAGAGATGAACTCAGATCTCTAGGTACAGCCGTGAAAACTGAACATCACAGCAGCCAAAGAAATTGAAGTTGGTAGTTGTCAAAAAGTGATCACAATTTTTGTAACAAGTTCTTTACCTGAAATCTTTGCCAAAAATCCAAGTCTACTAGTGTGTGAATTGGAGAAAAGTGTGAATAATGTAGTCTTTATTGCTTGGAGTTGCATTCTACTTAAGCCAACTTGAAAAAGTTCCCCAGAAGTTACAGCCTGACTGATATGAGTGATTCCACCCTCATGGACTTGGTTTTCCCATGTGAAATTGTGGTCAAGGGGCTTGGGGTGAAAGTGGACAGCACCTTATTTTCAGTGTGCAAGAGGCTTCCGGGCAAGGATATTAAATGTGAACTCCCAGAGTGTCTCTTACAGAAATGACAAAGTATAGTATCACTGACAGTAAAGAAGAAAGAAAACCCGGGATTTAAGCAGCTGAAATGGTGGAGAAGAGCAGCTCTGGTGCGCAGGTGAAGAATACACAGTGTACTGAGTTACTTACCTCTAACTCCTCAGGAGCATTGCCCTGTCTCATCTTCATTTGGTAGTGAGATGCTGTGTATCGTGAAACACAGAAAATAGTGGTTTCAACTCTAGAAGAGTACCTACCACCTCATTAGAAATAGCCTTCTTGTTGTTTGGTAGAACAAAACAATTTTTCTTTTTTACCATGCATTGATTATTTTATGGTTGCTGTGCACCAAAAGGAGGTGAAAATATTTGTATCTCTATGTAGTTATGTGTGTGAAACTCTTTCTTCTTCCTGTATTTAAGCACGACCCAACTGAATCAGGCAAAGACGGGAAGGTAGACACTGGCAGACACTGGTAGACACTAGAAATTTCTAGGCGGATTATATCATGCATGCAACAATGGACTTTTTCCTCCCTGTGGAAGAAGGCAGAAGTTGTTTGTTTGTTTGTTTGTTTGTTTGTTTTTTCACTATAGATATGTTTGAAGAATACAGGAAATCTTCATAAATTGTTAAATTCTGTGGTCAGTCAAGGAGCAATGAACTCATAGGAAGCTAGCACTGGTTGTGTTTAAAGATGACAAATCACATTTTCTTGAACTGATACCAAAGTGCCTATGCCAGAGAAATTAACCTTGGTGAAGACAGGAGAGCCTGTGGCTTCAGGAACAACAGGACAAAGAGCCTGTGTGGCAGGAGCAGGCTGTAATGAATGATTTGGAGGCAATCCTGGATGACCCTTTGTCTCGGGACTGCATAGCTATCCGTATTTTTATTATTACTTCCAATCCTTCTTTTGGGCTGACACATGGGATGGTAGATGGATTACCCACTCCTGTGTGTATCGCTGAAAGGACGATTTCCTAACTAAAAAGTTCATATTAAGCTTGTTATGTCTCTTGATTTTGTGCTGCTTTTGAGGTTTTCTTAAGATGGTCCCTCTTTGGTTTGTGGTACTCCAGTGGCCTTAGTTCACACAAGACCTGTCTATTCCCAGTTTCGGACTGGAGAGTTAGATGGTACCTAACATTGAGGTAATGACCCGTCACTTGTTGATTAGAAGCTGCCTTTGGGCAGGCCCCAAAATGTGTGCAAACCACAGCAAGGTTACCTGGAGGAAGCCATTTCTTAGAATTTAAGAAAAATACTCTAAGAATGAAAAGCATTGTGTTTTGATCTTCAAAGTATGCGATGCAGTAGCACCTCTGAAGTCATGTTGTATTTACCAGTTACAGCTTTAAGACTAATGGGTAGTATATTCTTCTCTTCTAGTGGTACGTTAAAAATGGTGCATTTGACGGTTGATGGAACTTTAGAGTTTGGAAAATAAAAAGTAGTCGTAAAAAATAGAACTCTAACAAGACATCTGTGAACTCAAGTTCAGATATTTCTGCAGTCTTCCTTGGGTAACAATAATGTCTCTCTGAAACTTGAATATATTTAAGAAGTTGAAAATTGCTAATTGCACTCTGACCTGTACCTGTTTACCAAAAATGCTGTGTGAATTAAAACATTCTGAAGTTTCATTCTGACTCAAGAACACTTTCATTTGTGAAGTCTTTAATGGATAAGGGAAACTAAGAAGGGTTGCAAGTGAGCCAGGCATTTGCCATGCCCTCTATAGAGGCATTGTCTATAGGACAAGGAAGACATTGTCTCTATTAAGTATCTACTAGAAAAAGAATAAAAAAAATTAATAACTAATAGCTGTTTATCCAGCATTTCCAAGATCTCTGAAAAATTGTGTCTGATGGGCCTGGTTTTCTGGTAATAACTATGATGTATTGTATTCTTTGGTAGTATTAATTTAGCACGTTTTTTCGTTTTCATCAATACCATGTAAACATCTTTGCTTTGATTCTATACTTGCCAAGAAACCTTCTGAGTTAGCTTTCTAGGGGATTTACATCCTTACAGATCTATTGGAGGTTTTGTAACTGTGTAATCACTTTGGAATGTAGCTTACTGTGAACACAGATTGACAGATGTCCTATTATCTTTCTCCTGTCACTGTACCTTAACTTGTCCTACAAAGTTATTTTTTTATTCCAAATGTATTCTGCTTCCAACAAAACCCATTTTAAGGCCTCACATGAGGAAGTTTTACTCTAGAAAGGCTGACATGGCAGCTTGTCCCGTGAGGAAGACAGCCCAGGATTAAGAGGAGATGAACCTGACAGAGGCAGCTTGCTTCTCACCTCTGTACTCTGTCTCTATTGACAAGCACAATTTCACCCAAAGCCCTCTTGATTTTGGTGGATGTGGTGATTCCTCAACTATCTTAATCATTTCCAGGCTTGCTTAGAAATTGTTTTAGAATAAACAATCTCTCTTTCTACTCATTATGCCCTGTACTAGGAACATGATGTACAGTTCTGGTAAGCAACCCTCAATGAAGACATGATTAAAGTGAGAGTCCAGAGAAAGTTAACTAACATGAGCAGGAAAATAGGCTTCTATACTGATTAATTAGCCTAAGTTGGTGAATTTCTTTATTAAACATTTTTTCTGAGTTGTAACATAAAGAGAGGGGTGCTCTTTTTTACAAAGGGAGAAGGCTGCAAAGGGACATGAATAAAATCTATAAAATTATGGAAACTATGCTTTCTTATTTATTAAATCCGGATATATTAGGACTCAGGGCACTCTCAGAAGCTTAAATGAGGTCTACATTGAACAGAAACTTGTGGAATGCATTATCCCAGGATGTGGCACAGATTGAAAACATAAAGAGGTTTATTAAAAGTTTAGATAAGCTCATGGATAGCAGATTGAGGAGACAGTGACATCTTGGTGTACTCCACACACTTGAAGGAGGTCAGCCCTAATCTTCCATCGTATGTTCCTTGATGTGCCCATCAAAAGAAGGTGAATGAGCATGAGTAAGATATCTATTAGAGTCTGAGGAGGCCAGTAAGGCAATTACTAAAATGTAGAAAAACCGAATCCATTGTATTACTGAGATTCCAGAGAAAACAACTGCCTGTGAGTCCTAGGGCACTGTGGTACAGAGCCTCTGTGGAGAGCGAACCTTCCCAGTGAACCAGGGGCATCTGATGTGTCATCAGAAGAGCAGTGTGCACAGTGCTGAGTGCAGGCAGGACGAGGGCCTGTGGAGCTCTTTCCTCCATAGACCACCATGTTGCTTCTGTCAAATATTATTTTTTCAGCACAGATGACCAGGATTCTGTCTGAAAATTAATGTGTAACAAATGGGATCCAGCAATATATATAAAAAACAGAAATAAAAGTTTCCTTTAAGTTATATCCTTTTAAAATGTTTCTGGAAAAGGGCCTCTATTCTTTTATTTAAAACAAAACTGGAAATGTGGTAGAAATATTTTTGTAGTAATTTTTTTTAACAAATAAATTTTATTGGTATCCTTTGTTGTCTCTCCCAGTATGAATTAGTTCCTTGGATGATTTACTTCTGTTTTCAGCTGAGAAGGCTGCAACTAATTTAAAGCCCAACAGCCCACAGCCATGCTATTAGGGCACATGCGGCACTGCCTCTCACCTCCTATTTTCATGGATGATAATGATAGTTTTTCTTTCACCAGCATGTTGGCATGTTTTTAAAGGACATCTTCACATGTATTCATAAGCATATATTTGTGTACACATGAGGGAGAGAGAACTATGAAACTGTGAGGGAGTAATCCATTGCTGACATAGCTGTTGCCTTACTAATACTCTGCAATATGGCACAAGCAATTTATGTTTTCAATATTTGCGGTTGCAGATATGTGCTCTTGAAGACTATAATGTCAAATATGAAAAGAATGAATATCCTCATATATTTTATATCATATATAGTAAAAATGAGTATCTTAACTTCTAAACAAAGAATTCCTTTAGTTAGCTCATAATATTTTGTAAGTCTCAAGAACTAGAAGAAAATACGAGATTTTACTTCGGCTCTTTTTTGTCATATTATTTATAATCTTCCTTATACATGATACATGAGGTCTACATGTTTGAAATTAACAGGACACCAATGTCTGAACTGTACATCCTTCAGTTTTTGTAACTGAACAGGCCAAAAAATTATACTTAATTACCAGCATCTGGAAGCATTTTTAAACCTAAAATAGGTTTAAATTGATTAACAAATCACATTGAAGCTTAGATAGGAAATGATTTTGATATAGCTACATGGTACAATTGCAAAAACGTATAGTCTTAATATCAAAGAATAACTAAAGCTAAGGCAAAAACACATAAAACTTTCTAATAGATCAATTTCATGAACATTTTCAATGAAAATGATCATGCTACAAATTATTGTTGTGTTTCTAGAATATAAGAAATGTTTTATTGTCCACTAATTTGATTTAACTCACAAAGAGCTCTGTGAGTTATAACTTTATAAACAAGTAAAGGAGTCTCAGAAAGGGAAAGCATTTTGCCACTTCTCTCTCTCTCTCTCTCTCTCTCTCTCTCTCTCTCTCTCTCTCTCTCCCCATACACACACACACACACACACACACACACACACACACACACACAGACACACACACACAAATGCACAGTATCTTAATTTGCATTTCTTCAGGTTTCTCTTTATTTTCTGTACTTCTCTCACTGCCTGAGTAACACCTTCCTGGGCTAAAATCTTTCCAACAACCCACTGTTTGCGTCTACATATACTAATGTGGTGACATAGGATAGGAGCTCTTTACTCTTCTGTGCCCACTCTGTGCTCCAAGACCCGGCAAACTTTCTCTGTGAAGGAGCAGCTAACAGACTGTGCACAGCATTACTGCCCCATCTCTGTCACAGTCCTTCATCTCTCCTACTGTGGCACAGAAACAATCACAGTCATCACAGACACACGTAGGTGCCGTCATGTTCTAACTTTTCTACAAGAACAAGTGATGTGGCAGGTTTGAGTGGCCAGTCAGAGTTGGCCAGCACGCACACTGTTACAGAGCAGTCACTTAGAGTGTGCAAAAAGTATCAGGTGTTAAAAAACATATAATATTTTCACAGATAAGTAAGCCTATGTGCACCAAAAACAGATGCCTAGCTTTATTTTCTGTATTGGTCAGATGGTGGTTGGGATGAGACTGATGGTCTGAACAGCTCACACTCTTGCCTACCTCCCTGCCTTTTTTCATTCTCACTTATGTGGTGCCAACGTTGCTTCTGATTCCTTCCTACACCCCAGTGTGTCCATCCGGGATCACTTTGCTTCTGTTCTGAAATTCCGTTTCCAGTATCTGACACTGGGAACATCTCTATATTTTTTCCCAAGAACATTTTTATAATAAGGGTGGGATTTTTTTGTGTGTGTGGGGTTAATGCAGTAGAATTGTAAGTTGGCATCTCCTTGTCAAATCTGTTGTGTGTAAGAGGTGCTTTGTCCCCCTTTCCTACACCCGCCTTCACTCCTTCTTTTGGTGTAAAGTACTTTTATCATGGTGTAAAGGAAAAGTTGATTTGTTTGCCTACTTTATTTGCAATTTCACTGTGGCTCATAACGTTGTGAACAGTATCTTTCATTTAATTGGTTCTAAAATATTGTCAGTCAACTCTTTAGATTTTATTCCTGGTCCTGACCCATTATTTTTCCTCCTTTTTTTTTTTTTCTGAAAGATTGCTTAAATATATATTAATCCTCACAACTCAGCCCATGGACTCTAGTCTCTTTTTATATTGTATTTTCCTCATTGTGTTGGATTTAAGCAATTTCTTCTGTCTAATTTTTTAAAATAATTTTTGATATTAATCTCAGGTCATTTACTTTGTATCCCAGCCATAGCCCCCTCCTTCATTCCCTATCAATCCCACCCTCCCTCTCTCATCTCCTCCCTGCCCCTTTCCAAGTCCACTGATAGGGGAGGTCCTCCTCTCCTTCCATCTGACACTATCTTATCAAGTATCTTCAGGACTGGCTGCAATGTCCTCTTCTGTGGCCTAGCAAGGCTGCTTCTCCCTCTCGGGGAAGGGGAGGTCAAAGAGCCACCCATTGAGTTCATGTCAGAAATAGTCCCTGTTCCCCTTACTAGGGTACCCACTTGGATACTGAGCTACCATGGGCTACATCTGAGCAGGGGTTCTAGGTTATATTCATGCATGGTCCTTGGTTGTAGAAACAGTCTCAGAAAAGATCCCTGTGCCTATATATATTTGGTCCTACTGCAGAGGGCCTCTGAAAGACTCTACCTTGCAGTGTATCAAAGCAGATGCTGAGACTCATAACCAAACCTTCGGCAGAGTGCAGGGAATCATATGAAAGAAGGGAGAGTTAGTATGACCTAGAGAGGACAGGAGCTCCACAAGGACCAAATATATTTGTATTGTTTTTTTTAATGTACTATTTTTTTTTCCTTCATCTATATCTAGCTTGCTGTTGAATTACTCCCCCTGGGTGTGCAGCCTTGCCAGGCCACAGAGGAAGATGATGCAGTCAGCCCTGATGAGACCTGATAGGCTAGGGTCGAATAGAAGGGGATGAGGACCTCCCCTATCAGGGGACTAGGGGAGGTGCATAGGGGGAGAAGAGGGAGGGAGGGTGGGATTGGGAGGAGATGAGGGAGGTGGCCACAGCTGGGATACAAATTGAATAAGTTGTATTAAATTAATTAATTAATTAATTAAAAAAACAAACAGAAAATTCCTGAAAGTGTGTCTGATGTTAGATTCGTTCTTCATATGAAGATTCATTGGTTGTATTATATCTTTCTTAGCACATCATATCTAAAGATGTTAATGGTAATTTTGATCAAACATCTAGGTTATATTATTTACCCAATATGTCATTATTTCCCCCCTCTCTTAGTTGTATTACTTTATGACCTTATGAATATTCTCCTTAGATTCTTCCATTAAGTTTGATTTATCATTCAATAAAGTTACTTGTCTGTATATGTTACTTCAATTATTGCAAAAACCATTTAAGTTCGTTTTTTTAACTCTAAGTCACCTATTCAGTTCTTTCAAATTAGCAGGATCACATTTGATAGTTTTCATTTCTTTTATATTTTACTCCCTGCTCCCTCCAGCATCTTTAAGTATAGTAAAATTGAAAAATATTTGTCCAGTGACACAGTGTTTGGGGTTTTAAAGACCAATGTGTGCGTATTGCTGTTCTTCTGGGTTTTTGTTATATGATATTTTTTTCTCAGTGATATAAATTTTGTCTGGAGCTCAAGGGTCACTTTATTGTCATGGCTGCTAGGGTCTTCTGTCTCTAATCCTTCCATCAATAGACAACTCTCCTTAGAGTCACTATAGGATTGGAAATGTGATGTAATGAAATTACTTTGAAGAAAGTTTGTTGTAGGGAAGCTCCTTTACTTCTTTCCTCACCTGGACCTGAGCTTTGATTCTGTGTCCTGTGCTCTAAAGTCTACCTTTACCCCCAGGTCACCCACATGACATTACCTTCCAGGGCAACTGCATCCCCAGATCTCAGTTGACTTTTCTGAGTTCTGTTTCAGTTACCTAAGCATGGGTATTCCTTACCCTTGTCAGCTCTCCTGTAGGTTTAAGAATAGTTTCTTTAGGTCCTCTCAATGCATGGTCCTTGATTGGGGTATCATTCTCTTCAGGGATCCCAGGGCTCAGGGTTTTTGTTTGTTTGTTTGTTTTGTTCTGTTGGTCTTTTTTTGGAGCTCCTGTCCCCTCCAGGTCTTTCTATCCCCCCCTTCTTTCATAAGATTGCCTGCGCTCTGCCCAAAGTCTGACAGTCTCAACCTCTGCTTAAAACCCCAGCTCAGATGTAGCCCATAGAGTCAGTTTCCAAGTGGGGTCTCTAGTAAGGGGAGCAGGGACTTTCTCTGCCAGCTCTCTGATCAAGTCCCCTGGTGTGTGTGTGTGTGAGTGCAGCCTTGCCAGTCTACAGAGGAAGACAATGTAACCAGTCCTGATGAGACCTAATAGGGTAGGGTCAAATAGAAAAGGAGCAGGACCTCCCCTGTCAGTGGAGTAGGGGACGGGTATAGGGGGAGAAGAGGGAGGGAAGGTAGGATTGGGAAGAGGAGGGAGGGAACCACAGCCGGGATACAAAGTGAATGAATTGTAATAAATGATAATAATAAAAATAAAATAAAATCAACCAGTGCTGATGAGACCTGATAAGCTAGGATCAGATGGAAGGGGAGGAGGACCTCCCCTATTAGCAGAATTGGAGAGGGGCATGGGAGGAGATGAGGGAGTGAGGGAGGGGGCTACAGCTGGGATACAAAATGAATAAACTGTAACTAATATAAAAATAAAAAATTAATTAAAAAAATAAAATAAAATCAAGAGAGAAAGAAGTACAATAAAAACAGGAGTTTCTTATACTTCCTTCAATGTTATTTTAAGTGGGAAATCTCACTAACAGAGGCCACCACATTTTTCCATAGTGGAATATCTAAAGTCAGTGCTCTTGACTTTGTCCTGCTCCTTAAATTTTTATCTAGCTTTCAAGCTTGACTTCAGCATCACCTCTTCCATTAAGAGTTCTTTGAACAAATTCCTCCTCCAAAGGACAATAGATTTTTCTTGATTTTAGCTTGTCTGTTTGTATATACAGTGTTTGGTTGATTTTGCTTTCCTGTGTTTTCAGAGTGAGGTGACAAATTCCTTGAGATTTTGTACAGTGTTTTATAATTCTGTATCTATAGGACCTAGCACAGTGGGTGATAGATAATATTCAAAATATATGTATATCAAATGAATAAAAAAGTAAAATCCAATCTCACTTTTTGGAAGACTGTGCTCTTTGGGAATTGGTATGTTTTATCTTTATGTCTCTTTGTATAGCTTGGTATACATTATATAAATATCAGTAATTATTTGTAGAAAGAGATTTCATTATGAACATGGAATTCAGAGAGGCTAAGGGAGAGATTGATTAGCAAAATACAAAGATCAGGGAACACATGTGGCTTAATTTACTTAGAGGGATATTGGTGTGCTGGCTAGTTTTATGTTAACACAAGTTAAAGTCATCAGAGAGGAGAGAGCCTCAATTGAGAAAATGTCTCTATATAATCTGCCTGTATGCAAGTCTGTAGGGCATTTTCTTAATTAGTGATTGACGGGAAAGGGCCCAGCCTATTGTGGGTAGTGTCTGCCATCCCTGGGCTGGTGGTCCTGGGTTCTATAAGAAAGCAAGCTGAGCAAGCCAGGGGGAGTAAGCCAGGAGGCTGCACTCCATGGCTTCTGCATCAGTGCTGCCTCCAGGGTCCAGCCTTGCTTGATTTCCTGCCTGACTTCCTTCGGTGATGAACTGCAATGTGGAAGTGTGGGCCAAACCTGTCCCTTCCTCTCAATCTTGCCTTTGGCCATCAAGACAATGGTGACCCTAAAACAGTTGGTCATGGTTTAGGGAATTACTGTAGCAGAATTACTTTAATTCTGGAGGGATACAATCTGGTTTTTGTCACAGAAATAAGTTTGATATATTTGAAATTTCACAACTCATTGGCTGGAAAGGATTCAGAGAGAAGGTGGCATTGAATGATTTTTAGAATTAGGACAGGTAGGTGGTAAATATCTTATTTGGAATTCTCTGTAGTGTCAGAACCAATAAGAAATCTGTCCATTACAGTCATATTTATAGATATAGGAGAAGAGATTTATCAGAAGCATTGGGAGCTGCAGAGATGGCTCAGTGGTTAAGAGCACTGGGTGGCCTTGCAAAGGATCTGGGTTTTGTTCCCAGCAGCTACATGGTGGCTCACAACTGCCTATAACTCTAGTTGTAGGATATCCAATGTCTTTTTCTTGCCTCTCCAAGCACTCCATGCATGTGATTCACAGACAGTCACACAGAAAAACACATAAAAATAAGCAAAAATAAATAAGTAAAGAGAGAGAGAGAGAGAGAGAGAAAGAAAGAAAGAAGACATATTATTCCCAGTCTTTATGGGGACTGGGATGATTGGTTGTCTGCAGCTGGTGACCCCAAGATATCCAGCAGCATGGCTCAGTTTGAGTCCAAAGCCTCAGATACAGCAAAACTGATGGCGTAACTTTTATGGAGAGCAGCCCAAAATAAGGCACTCCTGGTATAAATCCTAGCATCGGAGTGCCCAAGAGTCTGGGGTTTTAATGTCTAAGCAAGAGACGTCAAGGCTTCAGGAAAGAAAGAGAGGTAAAGAGAGCAGGAAGCACATTTAAAAAAAAAATCTATCCACGTCTCTAGCCAATAAGATGGTGTCTGCACACATTGAAGGCTCATCTTCCCATTCAGAGACTCCTCAATTTCCTCTAAACACCCTCACAGACACACCCAGCTACAAAGCTGTGCTACATCTCTAGAAGTTTCTCAGTCTGGTCAAGCTGACTTTCACAGTGATGTTCAGCAACACAAGTAGCTGTAATTTCAAGCAAAGTCTTTGGTTTTCCTTCTGGTCCTAACACCTGTTGATTACATGGCGGTATGGCGTGTTTTGAGCCTAGCAACATTTAAGCTGCTGCTCAGGGCACGGCCAGTTTCTTTTGTATTAGCTCTTGTACCAAGGCTTCAGTTCTCTGCAAAGAGAGTTTTGTTTCTACTAGTTCCACTCTTAAAAGTTTAGAACTTGGCTCCTTCCAACTGCATTTATCTGGCTGCCCTTTCCCAACAGGCTCCAGTTAAATGGAAAGCTCCAGAATCCTATAGCAATTGGCTGTTCCTTGGCCTTTCTTCACAGTGTGGTCCCAGTCAGTGCTTTGACTGTAATGCTTTCTCATTCCAGCATGCCTTTCTCTGTGTTTAATTAGGGATGAAAGACAACTGACATTCTCTCTGTTAAGAAAGCTATTCTAGTCCATTGACTAGATTCCTATACTTCATCTGAAACTTCCAACATTTTGCATTTAATTTCGTGTTTCTAATTTCCTAAGGGTCATTCCTCTTTGAAATCTTGGTTGTTGGTTTCTTAAATGATATCCTCAGTGTTCATCTTCAGTTTTCCCCGGCAGGCTAACGATCTAGTTATGGACTAGTTATGCACTCAAAAATTAAACTCAAAAAAAGTTATGACCTGTTGCTTACACATAGCAAGCCCCTGAATACCTTTCAGAGCCTCAGCTCTTCCTGGCTCTCCAGTGATAAAATCTCAGGATATTCTAGGAGTTGGGTTGAACAGAGGATCATTTTGTTTTGTTCTTCAGTCTTTGCTTTGCAAATGGCTATACGTTGCAGTTTGACAGCTTTGGTCACTTAAGAATTGAAGTCTCTGAGTGGCCGAACCAGAAAGACCATCGAGCACAATGGCTATGGCATTAGGATGATTCACCATTCTCTTGATGCTTCTCCTAGAGAACACAACTTCACTTACCCTGTAATGAGTAAAGTACTATGCGATGTGGTGTTGCTTTCCTTTCCTGACTTCCAATGGCTATAGGTTTGGTTTAAATCAACACATTGGTGAAAGTTATACCAATTGGATTTGTTTAATCCATATGTAGTTTAAAAAAAATGAAAGAATCACCAAAACAAAGTATTTTATTACTTCTGTTCTGTTTACAGGTCCCTTTCAGTGTTTTATTTAGACAGTTTCAGCTACTCTGCACATAGCAGAACCTATCAGTGGATTAGACTGTGTGGAGTGTCTACGGGGGACTTGTTGCTCTGACCGTTTTCCCATGGAAATCTTTGCCAGCCCTTATAGTTCCCTGGTGCGTTAAGTCTACTTTTGGAGGTGGCCTCCCCTTAGGCAGTCATTCCTAAGAGCCTTTCAAGAACCTAAAATGTTGCCATTGGAGCATTTCCCAGAAGGAAATTGAACCACAGTTTTTTTGAAGTGCAGGGAACTCTCCACCAGGAGTATGTCATGTGTCTAGACATATTCTGATGTGTTTTTCATTACAATAATGCAATAACATGAGCAGTACAAAATGATAGGGTAAATTCATTAAGATTGTTTTCTTGTTTCTTTCACAACACTCAGCAAAAGGACAGACATGAACTACCTACACAGGGCATGTCTCTTTGTTTCTTTTCTGACCTCTTTGAACTTGATTCCCTTTCAATATCATTTTGGTTTTTTTTCTTTTCTTTTCTTTTTTCTAAGAAGGGTTGAAAAGCCAGAGTTTATCAATTCTACCTTATTTTCTTAGTTGATTACAGAGGAGAAAAGAAATCACCCTGGACTGACTAATACAGAACTTGGGAATTACAAATAAATCAACAGATGCATGAGGGAGAGAATGAAATTTAACTAAGGAAATTGGGGCCTCTGCTGCCATGAAGAAAATAAATGAGACAATGTAGAGTCATTATAAGAGGACTGGGTGGTCCACAAGAAGGAGGCCAGATTGTACAAACTGACATTTGAGGAATCAGCCTGAGTGTTGTTCCTTGGGACCAGTGGGTATCATAGCAAAGTGTGCTTTATTCATGGAATGCTTGAGCCTTGGCAGACAAGGGAGACTCTGAAATAAAATGAAGACTTAACCTCCTAGTCTCCGAAGTGTGCTTCTTAGTTACAATGGAAAGTTGAGTCACCCTTACCCTAGAATCTCCCTGGAACCTTGGCCAGACAGTCCCTGCCCTAGCGTATCAGAGCCTGCCTACAGGGGAAGAGTTTCCTTTCCTAACTGTCTCCATTAACTTCCTTGTGGAAGCTGCAGTTGTGGCACCAGCTGCCTTCTGCGACCAGCTTCAGTTTGAAACAAAGAATAGCAAGGATAACTCTCCTAGGGAAAACAATGTCTCCTGGCTCAGATTCCTGTGTGTGTTTTGGGTTTCTTGTTTCATGATCATAACTCACTGACAGTTCTGGCTTTGGGGTTCCCTCTTTTGCTTCTACCTCTAAGCTGTATTTACTTCTCCCTACCTGGCGTAGCTTCCTAATTTCTACTCTCTGTCTTTGCTTCTGACTACAGCTAACTAACCATGCCTGCCCATGTAGTTGCTTCTCACTTTTCTTTTAAATTCAAATTTATTATAATGCTCTGTGAACATAACCTTCCAGCCTTCTGTTTAGCATGACAAATATTGATAATTATGAAAGAAAATGTCTTAACTTTTTTATTAACTCTTTGAGATACTCATAAATACATACAATGCATTTTGATCATCACATTCACTACTTCTTTACCCTTCTGAACCTACCCCAAACCCCTCTCAAATTCATGTCCTAATTTTTTTTCTAATAACTCACTGAGTTTGAATTGTGCTGCCCCTATATGCACGTGTAGATATATGGCCATCCGCTGGAACAGCGTTGGTCACACTCTCAAAGAAAACAGGTTCTTGCTCTCTCTTTCATCAGCAGCCACCAACTCTCAGCACCTCCTCAGCTAGGGGTAGGGACTTGGGAGCCTCTCCTCGCCCCCCACCCGTGCTGGAATGCTGGCTGGCTTGCTCTTCTACAGGTTTTGTGCTGGCAACTACAGCTGCTGTGAGTTCACAAATGCAGTGGTCATGTCATGTCCAGAAAACATTGTTCATCCTAGTTTCTGTCTCAAAGGTCGGGGAGTAATACAGATGTCTCATTTGCAGCATTTCCCACTTTTAAATGTTGGAGAGTTTGGAGTCTCTATTCCAACGTTGCTGGTGTGTCCTATGCATCAAACCTGGCCTGGAGTTATGTTTCATTTGGCATATTTAGGCTTTATTTTCATGGGTTTATGTTGAAGTAAACTGCAATATTTTGAAAACAGAAAAATTTCATTCTAGGTCAAATTTCTGACTTCTCAATGAAATATGAAAAGATTTGACAACCAATGGTTACATAGATATTTTAGTTCCTATCTCAGTTCAGTATAGTTTCTACCCTTCTCTGCTTCATTATTATAATTATTCTTTAAAAATATCTTAGTCTGCTTAAGATGCTGTAACAGAATGCCATATGCTGGAAGGTTAACAGAAATGCAGATCTGATGGTTTTAGAGAATGGAAGTCTGAGGTCAGGCTGCTAGTATGGCTGAGTTCTGGTGAAAGCAGGCTAGAGTGATCTCTCAGATGTCCTAATTGTGAGGACCCCAGTCTTGTGACCTAATCATCTCTCACCACCTCCCCTTTGAGGTTATTTATTATTTTAACATATGAATTTTGAGAGAGCACAAATATTCAGTCGATTGAATAAAGATAGAAGTAAAATACCTCTTTTAGCCAAATTATTTCTCTGGCACAATGCCTTCGAATCTTGCTCGCTCCCTGCTGGATCTCATCAGCAGCTCGTGAACTTGAGACTGCTGTTTAGACCTTCCCGCGTGCAGCGTGCTGGTTCTTCCCTCCTCTTGAGACCCGAACTGCTTCTTGGCACACCTCGAGTTTCCCCTGTGCTCCCCTGCACTGGCGTTTTTACCTGGTCAACCTAAACTAGTTATAACTATACTACCAGGTGGCAAAATTTAAAAGATGCTGTCATTGAGAGCAGATACTTTCCACAGAGGACCTGACTGTCATATCTATGCAGATTTGTTATAAAAAAAAATGATGCCTAAAAATGTCCCTTTTAAAGTATTTTTCCTGGTGGCATATATCCAAAAATGTACTGTTTATATTTTTCATATTGTTTGTTTCATCTAATCCCTACCAAATGAAATTAAAGCTATATTTTAAGAACCCAGTTCTATGTAACATAACTCACAGCATAATCTAAATGCCCTGTTTGGAAACATTGCCCTCAGAAGAGGAGGGGAAGATGACTGGTATAGTAACATAAAGAAAAATGTCATCACATCATATCTAATACTAGCAGACATAAAAAAAAACCCTAATAGACCAGTAAAATAAAGGGGGAAAACAAACAGAAACTATAGCAAACATAACAGTCAGTAATGCAGACACTACAGGTCTTCACTTTGGATTCACTTGCTCTGTCGCTGCATAGTTGAATATTACATTTGATAAGGCACTTCACCCATGACAGTACGTAAGTAATTATAATTATAATATGTGTTCACAAGATTTGTGTAAAAGTGAAACCATGATCGTATTTTATTTTATGTGTCTGTTTACCACATATGTGCCTGCTGTCACGGAAGTCAGAAGAAGGTGTTGAATCCCCAGGTACTGTGGTCAGATGGTTGTAAGTCACCACGTGGGAACTGGGAAATGAGCCCACATCCTCGGGAGGACAGTGCTTTCAATGGAGGAGCCATCTCTCCAGCCCTAGGACACTTAGTTCAAAGCACTTGGCATATCACCAACACTATAAATGTCAGCTCTAACCATTACTAAATATCTTCTGTGTGGCAAGCTTTGAGATTCAAACCTAAATTTTGGACCTCTTCTAATGAAGCTCACAGTTTAATATATGAAAATATGCTCAAATAGTTATGAAATACATTCAGTGTAGATGCATTCAAGTGAAAATAAAGCCAGAAATAAAAGTGCGCCTACTTGGAGAGGTCTGTGTAAACACCTCTGTGTAAAGACTAAACTTGAGGCAAAGAGATGGAAGTACCCAGTTCAACTAGTGTCCATGCCAACCTGACTCAAGACTTTATAGAGCAGACCAATGGCTGATGCAAGCTTTGCTTTGTTTTGTTTTGTTTTTGTGATAGAATCTCCCCTCCCATTTGACCCTAGCCTGTCAAGTCTCATCAGGACTGCCTGGGTCCTCTTCCTCTGTGGCCTGGCAAGGCTCCTCCTCCAGGGAGAAGAGATCAAAGAGCAAGGATAACCATACTAAAATCCACAGACCTAAGGAAGTTAAATAACAAGGAGGACCCTAGGGAGGATGCTTAATTCTCATCAGAAGGGCAAATGGAATAGACACTAGAAGTGGTAGAAGAGAGGGAACAGGAAGGGAGCCTACCACAGATATCTTCTGAAAGACTACAAACAGCAGGAGATCTAAGCAGATGCTGATACTCATAGCCAAACTTTGGACAGAGCACAGGGAGTCTTATGGAAGAAGGGAAATAAAGAAGGACCTGGACTGGGCAGGAGCTCCACAAGGAGACCAACAAAGCCAAAAAATCTGGGTGCAGGGGGTCCTGCAGAGACTGACGCACCAATCATGCATGGAGAAGACCCAGACCCCCTGCTCAGATGCAGCCCATAGGCAGCTCAGTCTCCGTGTGGGCTTCCTAGTAAGGGTAGCAGGGGCAGTCACTGACATGAACCAGGCTGGCTTTTAATTCACTGAAATCTGCCTGCCTCAGCCTTCTTAGTGCTGGGATTAAAGACATGTGTCATTATGTCCAGCTGATGCAAGTTTGTACAGTTCCTTAGAATGAAAAAAGACTAGTGACCTAGAGCAGCTATCAATTTCAACAGTTTCTCTATACAGGTGAAACTTCTAAAATTTTCAATTCTAACATCAAAAGGCAGGTGAAAATCGATGTACAGTTTTGGATTTTGTAACAAAGCACATAGGCATCATTTTTCTAGAGGTGGATCAAAATCCGTGTGCCCTAAAACTAAAGTTGTCTTGAGTTCCCACCTGCTGCAGTCACTCCATCTTACATCTAAGACCACTGAAATCCGTGAAGGAAAAACTAACATTTATAAAAGGTCAATTACGGGAAATTGAACCCAGGACGCTTAGAAGAACAGCCGGTGCTCTAACCTCTGAGCCATCAATTTCCAGCAACCACATGGTGGGTCATAACCATCTATATTGAGATCTGGTACACTCTTCTTGCATGCAAACACACATGCAGGAAGAATACTGTAAAAATAATAAATACATATTTTTTTTAAAAAGGTCAATTACTATATCTGTCAGATCAGGACCCAGAAAGAAAGACAGGAATGCTTTTATTGTTTCACAATTACTAGGAGTGATGTTCAAAGAAAGATTTCCACTGGAGGCATCTTGTTCTAAAAGTTTTACATACAGTTGCAAATGAGTTGTATCTTTAACAGCCAAATGTCGACCAAAAGAGCTAAAATGTTCGTTTCGTAGCTAAACATGCTGAGGGTGTGTTTGGGAAGTATGGATAGTATTTCATACTTTCTGAATTGATTTCAATAGCTGATTGAATTGAATGCACATTTTAGTAAGTGTAGAGAATAATTTGTCATTATATGCTTCATTCATTTTTCACCTTAGGAGAATTTTGAGAATTATGCATGAACAGAGTGAGACTTAGTGTTTTTCAGTCTGGGAAATGTTTAGCTATTGGACCTAATGACCATAGCCTAATTTGATGATTGTGTAAATGTGATCATTTATGTGTGGGTAGAAAGCTGTTCATATACCTACCAATAATAAAATCACAAACCATTCTGGGCATTGTGAGGTTTGGGTTAAAAGTTTATGTAACCAGGCTGGGCATTGGTTAATTTACTAATAACTAAATATGCGGATTTTCCTGAATTGGAAGATGTACCCAGAATGCCAACAGGAAGCATGTACTCACAAGGTAGAGCTAAAAATAAAAAAAAAATAACTTATTTTGCTGAGGAGCTGAGGAGACGGATTAGCTAGTAAAACATTCATGCAAGTATGAAGCTCTGAGACTGGATCACCAGCACCTCATGAAAATGAAAAGCACTGGGGAGGCAGAAATGGGTGACGCTTCAGGTTCACTGGAGAATGCTGGTTCAAAACATCCAATGGTGTATGAGAGGAGGGGATTCAATGTTGACTCTGGTCTCCACACACACGCACACATGCGTACCTGAATCCACACACACATGTACATGAATCTGTACACACGTGTACACGAATGAGCATACTCTTTCTCTCACACATGTGCTCAGGCACACACACACAGTAGCAGCACTGTATAGTTCATCAGCAGGGAGAAAGTAAAAGCAAGATTGGTTTACTTTCCTTATATATATATGAAAATTAAGCAGAAATAGTCAAGGCTATAAACTTTAATTTTTAAAAGATTGCTGTATTTTGCCTTAACCTTGTTGAATGTCTGTTCATTTAACTGGGAGAGTTTCATACAATTTTTGATCCTGTTACTATTTGGCTGAGTATTTGTAAAGGAAGTTAGAAAAAAAAAGAAATGGTAAAAATCTGCCAATTATAATAATCTGTACTTTTGTAGTTCAACTTCTAAATATTCCAGGTTAAATTTATGACATAATTAATTTGTCAGAGAAGGAAAATATCATGTAAGGGACAAAGAATTCAAAACCCACATGGAACATTTTGTTAGGTTTCAGCTGCCATTGTATCACAGATACAAGGCAAACAAAATTGTTTCAAAAAATGAAATTAAAGGAAGTGAGGGATTTCAATACTGTAAAAGCTAAAAATAGAGAACCCGTGACTAAAGATAGGTTGTTGCAGCCATGTATACACATTTAGAAGTCTAACTCTGGAGAGGAAAATGGCACTGCATTCTTCTCAGATACAATGGCAGAAATGCAAAGAGAGGTTTTTGCATTGAATTGAAAATAAAAATGATTAAAACTTGTCTTACACTACACTGGTCTCTAACTTTCTTTTAAGAGGGAAATTAAAGAACAAACTCCAATTCTCAAGTGCGTGCCAGTTTATCTAATGTTCCCAGGGAAGGAAATGAAAAGATTGGTTTCCAGTCTCATTGGATCTAGGCTGCGGTCAGTACCATGTCCAGATAAAGATTTTCAGAAGTTTGTATGGGAAAAAGAAAAGCCTGATGGTTTGGAAAGGTGTGATGGATATGGATGAGTGCTTGCCCCTCGTGTGTGAAAATAAATTTTCCTTCGGAGTTGACTTGGCTGCAGACTCCAAGTCTGTGTAGTTGGAGGTCAGCACACAGCAGGGTGGCCAGAATGCAAGAAAGAAGTTGTTGCTGCCATCGTGTGTAAACTTAATGAGAAAGGGTGAGTTGAACCATAGCTGGGAATATGTATTAAATACGGAAATGTGTGCGACTGTACCTTCTTAGGGATAAAGAGGATTCAGTATATTATCAAATCTACAATTCTTACAAAACTTCAGTCTCTTCCCTTGGGCCTTTACATACTCTTTTAAAGAATAAACTGAGATGGAAATTTTTGTTCACAATTTGCATTGTGGATTCACTTGTCAGGCTTCTTTGTTAGCCCGAGTGGGGGATGGGATGGGGAATGGAGGTAGGAGGGATAGTGTTGAGAGACTGGGCTCAGTTAGGTTGTCTCCTCGAAAGCTTGCAGCTTGCTTTGGAGCATAGAAATCTCAGAGTAGTTGGACTGCCATGCATGGCAGCTCAGGCCTACCTGGAAGGATGCTTTAAGAAGCGCAGGTAGGTGCCACTAGGATTTCCAAATTTGAAGAGGTTCTAAGAGGTTCTTCAGCTGCTGCCTTTGGTCAAGCAAGCCATTGAGTCTAGAAATCTTGCCAAAGTTCAAGATAAAGAATAATATTCCACCATTTCACAGGAGGAGGAATGATATTTGGATCTGATACATCCCCGCCACGATCCTGTGTTTGAATGCTTGCTTTCTAGCAGTGGTGTAATCATGGGAATTGCCAGAGAAACCTTAGTTAGGTGGGGCCCGTCCTGAGGAATTCAGTACCTCGGGGTAGCCTTGCCCTGAGGAAAGTAAGTGGTCTGCCAACCTCTGGCTTCTGCCCATGCGCTGGGTCATTCTGGTGGGAGCTCAGAAGATCAGAATGCTCACAGAAACAGTAAAGATTGTTCATGAGGTACCAGGTGGGAACAAGAACTACTGGGAATTAGGTTAGGGACCATTAGTGCCAATATTCTGTCAAAAGAATCAGGCTACTCTTTATCAGTGTCCTAAAAACCCAAGGGAAGCTTAAAAAGTAAAAGAAAGACTACTTGATTAGTAGAGAAGTTTTAAGACAGTATAACATTCAGGCTAAGCAGTGGATATTGCTTTTTGCTTTTATCGAACTTCATAAGGAGCATTACACAGCTAAAGTAGAGGAAAAAGATTTGAGAATTTGCATCCTGAGAGTGAGTGTGAATGCATTAAACCTATGTAAGAGGCACATGAAGATGAAGCATCGACAGTTGTTACAGAAACTGGTGCCATTAAAGAGAAGCCTCAGACTTTGTACTGAGACAGTAAGAACAGCCCATTAGGCCCTGCCTACAGCATTACAGGGTTTCTCCAGCCACAGCTGCAAATTCTCCCACAATCTTCTTGCAAGCCAGTTCCAAAGGCCTACGACACACATGTTCATGTTTATCTTGTTCTCAGGATCGATCCTTGTGCTGGTTACTTTTCTTTTGCTGTGACCAAAACACCTTGCAGAAACAACTTATGAAGGAGGTATTTTCCTCTCGCGGCTTCAGAGTGTAAAAGCTATTGTGGAGGGGAAGACAGTGCAGAAGCATGCTTGGAGAAGCATGTAGTAGAAACTTCCTCACATGCCATACAAATTCAGGCTGGAGGCAGAGCCGGTCAATGTCCTTGGCACCCTTCTTGATGATCGCCCAGCTTCTGCCTGCCACCTACATTAAAGACAATGCCTTGTGTCTTTGGATTTTATTACCACTGAACATTATTTTCAGGCACAGAATTTCCTTCTGATTCTCTGTGTATGTGCAATAATTTAAAATTCAGTGGCTTACAACAAGGAAACATTTTATTATGTGATATGGTTTTGTAAGTTAAGAAGGGTTCAGTTGGAAAATTATTTTGCTCCAGGCTGTATATGTATATGTATATGTATATATATATGTTCCCATGAAGATAGAATCACTCATCTAAAGATACATTTCTGAAAAAGAATCAGCATGTGAAGCAATTCATAATAATTATGTTAACATGCTTGCATTGTGTATACACATACACCCCACATAGTATGTGGATGTGATATTTGAAAAATCTTAATTTAAATTACAACACATATAGACTATTATTAAATTACTTTGAACAAAGTTTACAGTATAGACAAAAAAATCTTGCTTAGTGGTTTTTGGAAATTGTCATTGCCTTAATTACTTCGTATGCCAGCTAACCAATGGTGCTAAGATGCATGAAGAATTACATGTAGTATTTTAATATTTATGGCTTTACATATATTTATTGCACTCTATAGCTACTCTCCAGTAATAGTAACTGCATCTAGTTATTAAGCATTGGGATTTTTGCTCATTTAAATCCAAATTGAGCTGCGCCATAAATATAGAAAGCACATCACATTTTGATATAAAAACTAATAAAATGTTCCATTCATAAATCTTGTAGATTGCTGAAATAATATAATATTTTAGATTTAATAAAATGCATTATTAAAGTAAATTTATGTCTTTCTTTTTTATAAATGTGAGCACTAGGAAACTAGAAATTATGTATCTGGCTCAAGTATGTGGCTCTTGTTAAAATTCTATATTTACACATCAGTATTAAGTGTGTATTTTAAAATTATCCTTTAATCCTTCTGCGGTATGCTAGTCAACTATGATGGGTCTTAGTTTTTTCTAGGTCACAGTTTTCTTTTTTGGTTAATATATACTGAAATATTGGGATTTCTGGATTTCATTCCCTAGAAGTCCTAGCCTTGGTTCTTCCCAATCTTCCGTGAAAGTAAAGTGTCCTTAACCCTGTGATAGGATAGGTTGGTTACACAGAAGTAGAAATAATATCCCCACAAGCAAGTCAGGGTAGGGAAAAACTGGTTCACAATTGTGCAGCGTGACACTGCATTAGGAGTTAAGCCTGCATTAGTAAAACTAGTTCTTGCTGCTGTAGTTAGTGCTCTGATCCAAAGCTTTCACCAAGATTCAACTGTATATGAGTTTGGCAGCTCACCATCTGTTAGCTCCCTTGGTGCCCTCAGGAGCGAAGACCGTGTCCACTCTCTTTACACAGAGGCAGAAGTAGAAACTGGCATGTCCAGAAGAGAACTTTCCTTTAGCTTGCGAACTTTGGGCCTTTCTACAACCAGTGCTAACATAGCTATCTCCCAACTGGTGGTTGTCATAGGCCTGTCATGGTGGATAGCTGCATGTTTTGTTCTGATGAATAACAGATCTGTTTGAGTGGTGAAAAGGTATATGATTTTATTCTACAAAGCCAAGACACAGAAATTTCGTATTGCCTCTTCCTTCCTCCAGCCACAGAGTTGGTCTTAGGCAGGAGTGGATGGAGGCGCATGGCCCAGGAAATGAAACAGTAGTTTTCTATGTATATGCTACTAGAAAGTGGTGGTTAGGACATGATAAATGGCAAAGCCACTGGGAGAAATAAGCATTTGAATGGTTTACCTTAATCTTACAAAGCTTAAATGTGTTACTGTGTTCTTGAATTCTCAGGAGACAATATTTTTCCAGAAAATTTTCCTTGGCTTCTTTTCAGATATTACATTGAGGGGGAAATAGAAGTAATGGTCATTTAAAAAAAAAAGGCTAAATAAGTACACAAACACCATAAACATTGGAAGAATTTTCTCTGAATGGACCTGTGAGGAGTTTTTTTTTTTTTTTTAATATTTTTCCTTCTAAAATATAAAGACAACTTCATTCATTTGGTAATTATGATGCTTTTCATATCTTAATTTTATTTTTCCCTAAATTATGACTAGGCAGTACATATGTATATTTTAAAATACTGTCATTAATCCAACACCTTTTGTTCTGGGCTATTAACTTATTTGTACTGTTTTGCCAAATCCAACCTGATAAAGATCAATTGGAGTCTGGCATTGAAAGCCTCATGTACTTTGCATGAAATTCAAGAAGGTTTTGTCTCTGTCACCACATATGGATATCAATAACCCACTTTTGTTTTCTAAGAGCAAACTAAATCTAAAGCCCCAATATTGCATTTTGATTTTTAATCAATGTGAACTTTTTTACTGCTCCATTTCAAAACTCTTCTGGGAGTGATTTAATAGTTCTTGTTATGTTGCATATTTTCTGTTTCTGGAATGATTGTGTTGTTTGATAAATAATTACTCAGCCTTTACTAGTTTATTTCGCATTACCATCTGGGTTTGGTGAGACCTGGAGCCTCTCGCATTTGCCTTTTAGCAAAGTTCCAGCAATGGACCGTGATCTGTTCTTTGCTACATTGCCACTTTAGGTCATGTTTCTCTTATTGCTCCCATATTTCCAACTTGGTTCCAGCTTCGCAGCAGTTGTTTTTATCGGTAAACCCATGTTAATGTGCAAAATGTACATTGCAAACATGTCCCACTCACCCTGGAAAAGCTGTTCTATTAGTGTGTTCCAAGGCTCTGGACTTGACATTGAGACCTTGCTTTTTCCAGTATGCAGCGTACTTTTAAAAGTCTTGTAGATTGGTTTCCAGATAGGTTTGGGGTTAATGTAACCCCAACAGTGTGTATATCCCTAGATTCAGTGTCTCTCAAACTCTGACTCATTTGAGGCTTCCCAAAGCTTTTGGAGTCTTGGCAGAGCGATGCCAGGGTGGTTATTTCACTGCTCCTGCGTGATAGATCTCTGTGATGACTGTGGTTGAACAGTTGCTTAGAGGCTTTTGTGCTGTCTTAGAGTAATCTCTGCAACAAGGCCAAATGTTATGGATATTACTGTCCTGTTCGCCCTTATTGAAGACAGACTCAGAGGATCTTTAGAGTAGAAACCAGAGGCTTCCCATGTGGCAGAAACAGACACTTGCAACTGCTTTCTTTTTTATTTATTATAATTTCCCACTTTGTATCTCAGCTGTAGCCCCTCCCTTGGTTCCTTCCAATTCTGCCCTCTCTTCTTCTCCTCCTCCCATGCCCCTCCAACCAAGGACCATTTATGGAGATAACCTAGAACCCTTGCCCAGATGGAGCTCATGGTAGCTCAGTATCCAAGAGTGTACCCCAGTAAGAGGAACAGGGACTGTATCTAACACGAACTCAGTGGCTTGCTCTTTGATCACCTCCCCTTAAGGGGGGGAGCAGCCTTACCAGGCCACAGAGGAAGACAATGCAGCCAGTCCTGATGAGACCTGAAAGGTCAGGGTCAGAGGGAAGGGGAGGAGGACCTCCCCTGCTACTTTCAACAGCCCACTGCACTTTAATTATTTCCTTTCTTCTACTGGGGACCTGTAATCCCCTTTGCTGTACAGTCTGATGATAGCCATAACTAATCAAAAAAAAGTAAGAGCAGAACAGTCACAGATGTATATGAGCTTTTAGAAATCAATGCAATACCGATATTGTGAAACCTTAAACAGAGAATGTTCTTAAACAGAATGTTGTTGACTTTACAAGCTGTCGTCTAGCTGGCACCTGGTGTTCCTCACTAAGTACAGGAATCAGCCAGAAGTTCAAGTACTAAAAGTCACTGTAAAAATTGATATGTAATGTATCTGAGTCCTCTTTTATTCTAAAGAAAGTACATATCAAGGAATAGCACATTTAGTTTTAAATGCCACTTTTGAGCTATTTAACTTTTTCTCTGCCTAAATACCTGCATCTCATAGGGCAATCATGTTCTTCTTTGGGGTGGAATAATATAGAGTTCATATAGCTATAGTTCATGATTTTGTGAGCAAACTCTGAAATCTGGTTGTTCTTATCAAACAGGTAAGTAAGAGTATATATGGTCTAGCTTACCCCTGCCTCCATAGCACTAACTCTGATGTAATGTGGAAGCAAACATGGAAGGGTGGAAGGGTAGCCTCGCAGCGGGGTGTGAGTGCTCTAGCTCTGCATTTCCTCAGGTGTTCAACTGATTTGCCAATGAAAACCATAGTGTACTTTCCTAATAAAGTCTCCGTGACCATAAAAATCAGTTTATCTCCATCCTGAGAATAGGACCTGGCAGAGAGGATCTCTTAGTAGACAATAATTGTTGTCTGTAAGTATTGGAACTAAAAACGTGGCTGGGTCCAGGGACGCACACCTGAAGTCCTAGCTTCTCAAAAGACAGGAGGGTGGTTTGAACCCAAGGCTCTGTGGCCAACCTGTATAATATAGTGATATCCAGTCTCAAATAACTAAAAATACATTAAGTATTAGCTTTAGCGTATTTCTAAGTGCCAGTGGACACATAATTGCTGTAAAGCTCTGGGCACTGTAATCTTTAAAAGTGTTCTGTTGTCCACAGGGGGAAGGTTTTTTCTCGGATACGCTAGAGAAATGGTGAATCTTCAAAAATCCCAGTGTGAGTTGACTGCAGAATTGGAGAACCCAGGCTTCCTAATTCCCAGTCAGGCGCTGGACAGTGGTCAGGATGGATGTTGGAGAACAATGGTTCTCCTGTTCACAGGCTGACCTTCCAGGTCCAACGGAGACTCCAAAACAAACAAACATGAGGTCTTGTTTTCGTTACCCTGGGGTGGAAACTGCTTGAGACTTTGGGGAATTCAGCTCATTACTTCTAGTCTCTGACGGTCTCAGGCTTTCTTTCAGCTGAGTTCCTGTCATGACTTTGTGATTCTCCATGAAACATACTTCTTCCTCACTCTCTAGCACTGAGGTTTTAGGTTTTAGTATTTTCCTGGTAGTTTCCAACCAACCATAAATGTCTTCACACACTGTCCTAAACAATGAAAAATCATGGACTTTTAAGAAGTTATAGAAAAGTTATAGGATCCACCCGTTCTGTCATAATGACTCCCAGAAGTCTTTCCTTTATTCTGTAGCCACTTAACCCTGCCCCCAATACTGCAACACATACTTTTTATATTCTCCAGCAAGTTTTGGAGGAGACATAAGCTTGTTAACCTGTTCTTCTCAAAATAGTTACTGACTCAGAAAAATGCCGGTAAACGTTAAAATCATCTGGCTTCATATTTGAAAGACGTCTTTGGGGACTTCCTAGAAAAGATTTACAACCAAATGCTCTAAGGGACCAGACAGTTTAGATGCTGTGTGTTATGGGGCAAAGGGAGCATGGAATACGATGGTCTCCCTTTTTTGTGTGTCTCATCGGCTGAAAACTGAAAAGAATATCTTAGACATGTTGGTCACCTCAATAGTAAAAACCCAACCAGGCTTTTTACTTAGAATAAGGTTTGAAAAAAGCCAATCATGAGAATCTTTGTTTTGCCCAGGAGGAAATGAATGGTGATTGAATACCTTAGCATTTAGAGTTTGGGGGTTTTCCCTAATCTAAAAACCAAAAATTTTGGACATTACTTCTTAAGGCAGAGCTGCATAAAGAACATTTTTCATTCTGCAGCCTCAAATTTTGTCTCCCCAACCCCGAAGACTGAAGTCTTTCTCAGTTTTCAGTGACTCGTGACATTTCCTTTCCCTAGGAAAACCCAATGCTATACATCAAAATTCAAGTGTCAACTGAAAATAATTAAAAGTAACAATTAATTAAAAAGTAATCATTTTACCTACAGCCAGACATCCTACTAATTTTGGGGGATATCCTGGCAGCAGTGAAATTTCTATTTGTAGATAAGTGTACTTTTTGTTCAAAACAATATTCTGTTATTGGTTTTAGCAGAAGAAATATGATGTTTGTACTTAAATAAGAGATATGTATTTTTGTTTTCTTGTTCTTCTCCTTCCTCCCTTTCTTGACTGTTACTATGTAAACAAAGTTTGTCTGCAAGTTACTATGTAGCCCAGGCTTCCCTACTGAATTTTCAGTCCCCATCTCCATTGTCTTAAGTGCTAAAATTATATGCATAACAGTTTTTCTTTTTATATAGCAGAAAACTAAAGGCTAATTTAAAAGGGAAAGATCAACACAATAAGGATTAAATGATAGTCTCACATAACAAAATGGGAAAATTTCCTTCAATCATTGCTTGATGTTTCTTTGTGTACTTTGTCACGTTGCTTTATTTGCTTACATGCCCACTGTGTGCTAGACTTTAATTTTGGTGCTGTAGATATAATGGAATATCAAACACCACCTTCTGCCCTTAGGATGCTTGTAGTGCAGAAGAGGAGAGCGCTCCCAAATGAGGGCTATGCTAGAGAAGAGTACAGAGAAGAGCTGACGGGGCGTTCAATGTCAGGAAGGTGAGAACAGTGGTGCATGTGCACACCAGTTGAGAAGGTGAAGACAGGAAAACTTAAGCTGTAACTGTAATGACATGTGTGGCGTGACTGGGCTGCCCCACTGTCCAAGCCAGTGAGAGCTAGCTCCTAGCTTTTCCTGAAATAATGAACCAGAAGTACAGTGTTTGATTGACAGGGTGATGCTATCAGTTCTGCAATCATCAAATTTGAACTGTTGTGGTTGAATAAATGGAGATGTCTCACAGAGAGTTTAATATACTGTGGGAAAGATCTGACTTGGTGTTTCAGATGGTAGGCTCTGGCATATTAGGAGAAAATACAAATTGAGACATCTTGATTTTTATAATGACCATGAAACACTTCTGTAAGTATTTTAAGTTCACAGATGGGCTGGTAATATGCCTCTGTGTGAAAGACTGACTGCTGTGCAAACATGAGTTCTAATTCCCAACACCCACATGGTCGTCTGTGCTTGGAACCTATGTGCTGCGGTGCAGACATAGGAGGACCCTTAGAACTCTCTGGCTAGCGAGCCTAGCCTAAAAGAAGAGCCTGAGGTTCAGTGGGAGGCCCTGACTCAGGGAATAACACGAAGAGTGGTAGAGCAGACACCCAGTGTCTTCCTCTGGCCTCCACACATGTGCACGGCTGTACACACATACATGTGTGTGTGTGTGCTCACACACAGAAGAAAGAAAGCTTACTGAAGATATTAATACTCTTATTAGGCTTGTAGGATGAAAATGATTTCCTTTTATAATCATCTTCTTTTTCTTTTCTTTTTTCTTAAATTTTTTATAATTTATTCACTTTACATCACAATTATAGCTCCCTTCCTCATCTCCATCCAGTCCCTCTCTCCCTCCATCTTCCCCTATCCCTCTTCCCTAATCCACAGAAAGGGGGAGACCTCCTCCCCTAATGCCTGACCCTAGCCCATGAAGTCTAACCAGGACTGTCTGTCTCCTCTTTCTCTATGACCTGGCAAGGCTGCTCCACCAAGGGGAAGTGATCTTTAACCATTTTCTTTAAAATGATTTTGAATATTAAAATTTCTTAAGAGATATGTAATCAATATTTGATAAAGTGTTACTATTTTTTTAAAAGAAACTCTAGAAAATATGAGTCTGAGAAATTTCTTTGCAAATTGTTAGAAGTAGTTTGATAAATTAAGTTTATTGTTTTTATTTCATTTGCAAAGTTCTCCACTTATAAGAAATGGAGAGTGTTTTGGAAACAACAATATGATATCAAATATAAAACCTTTCCTACTCCACATAACTTAATAATTTTGCTGTTTTTGGAAATCAAAATAGACAGTTTCCTATGTCCTCAATTCAGCTTCCAGTTAGCTATGTGGCAGCAGAAGCAAAAAATTTCCACGTTTTGCACTCTGTTTGCTCGCCAGCTTTAAAAACATATCAACAAGCTGGGAGGATCAAATTCACAGTCTGTTTTTCTATGGCAAGCAGAGTTTTCCCCTGGATGCATTGTGGGGGAGATTTCAGAGGACAAAAGTTACAGGGAAGCTTTTCCTTAACAGAAATTGCTTCAGTCTTAGCTTCTTAACTTGATTTGGTAAAGGAAAAAAAAAAAAAAAAAAAAAAGAAAGAAAGATTCACAACATTTTCTTGACCTCCTCACAGTTGTTTGCTTCATATTAATCAAGTTTGGAGGTAGAACAATAAGTAGAATCTTTAGGTTTAATGTAGCTCAGCGAGGCTTTTTTAGCTTTGTAGAGCATGCTGTTAAGAGAAATGGGACTACTAATCACTCAAACAAAAAAACTGTATTCACTTTGTCACCTGCTAAATTTTCAATGATGCGTAAAAATAGGGAAATGAGTGCTTCTTGTTCTGGCTGGCTGTTTATTTACTGTGTATTTAACCTCACTACTGGACTTTCACGAATTCTGCCTACATAGCATTACTAGGTTTGAAGTGGGAATCACTTCCCTCTTTTACATATTTCTTTCAGAAAATGGATGTTCCTACCTGTTAATTTTTATAGGTCAAATCTACATATTGTTAATAAATCTAAACCATGACCATTCCCACATCAATTATTCTGATAGTTTAATAGTCCATGAAGATCAATTTCACAGACTTTAATTATAGGTCCAGAGTCACCGTAGCCTCAATTTTGGAAGAATGAATGGGTTTTGAGACCCCTCCCTGTTGGAAGCATGGACTGAAAGTTAAAGGCAACCCTCTGCCAACTGAGCTAATCTGCCCACAAAGACAGCAGCTTTGACAGCTCCATTTGAAGACACTTTCTCTCATCAATCATCTTCCTCTTGCAAGTGTATGAATACAAAGAAAAGTCTGTCTTTATTTCCAAATGCCTATATAGTATAAACCCATGTGTAGCCATCCCATTTCTGTATTTCTCTTCACACTTTATCTTTGAATTCAAATATTCAAATGAACATCCTGTCTTCTGTAACTTTATTTTCATTCTTAAATCTGCTTTCTATTTACCTAGTTATTGAACATCAAATATAGGAATCTTCTTTTTTGATTAATTGTTTCATTTATTGCTTTTTTATTATTTCTGAGATTATAATATAGCTATAACATTTCTCCCTTTTATAGCAATGAATTCTTTTTTCTTAACCAAATCATGTTAAGAAGCTAAGTTTGATATTATTTCTCTTAGGGAAAGTTAAAGATTTTTCCTAAGGAAATGTTTCCCTATAACTTTTGTCCTCTCTAATCTCTGCCATAAAGCATCCAGGGGTAACCTTTACTTGCCATAGAAAAACAGGCTGTGAATTTGATCCTCCCATCACAGACATGCATTCATATTGGCAAAGCACTCCTATACATAAATAAATCTAAAAATAAATTAAGATATAATGTAAGCCTCTTACTCAGGGTAGAAGGTCCTTCATATTGAGTTAATCTCCCACATACCATGACATTCATTTTAAACCAATAATAGTTCTTTGACCTCACCTTTTAATTTCCCCTTGTGTTTCAAACCCACCTCAAGCGTAAGTTTCTCTAAGTATACTTCTGAAGCCTTAAACATGATATGGCTTTGATATAGATTTAATTTCCTGTAATCCCTTACATCACAGATTAAACTTTATCATTGCATCAGTCAATTTTCTTGTTATCATGATCAAATACTTGACAAGAAGCTTCTGAAGTTAGAGGGTTTTGTTTGGCTTACAAGTTGAGGAGGTCCCACAGTGAGAATATGGTGGAGAATGGTTGGCAGCGGGGATTCAAGGCAACTAGTCACATTGTGTCTGCACTTGGGAAGCAGAAAGTGTGGCCAGGTCATAAAACCTCAAGGCCCTCCCACAGTGCCCCACTTCCTCTTGAAGGTTCCACAACCTTCCAAAACAGAGTCACCAGCTGGTGAAAAAATGCCCAAACATTTGAGCCTATTAGGTGTACGCCAGATACATCCCACAATCATAGTCATCATTAAGCATGCCTTTCTAGTAGATACCAGACAAACTCCACAGGGGTCAACTTTTAGTGACTGTGTGTTCCAGCATCTGGCACAGCAACTACCACATGGAACAGGTCAGTGAAGGCCTCTCAGATAGACACATCCTTCCAAAAGAAGACTAGTGAGTAATAATAGCTAACCTAGTGGTAGAATATGCAACAAGGATGGATCTCACAAGAAAAATAAGTTAAAATAAAAAGTATATACCATGGATTCTTGTGTAAAATTCAAGAAAATAAAAATTAATTCACTAGGACTTAAATCTGATCAAAGGGAAGGATAGCAAAAGAGAATGAGAACACTGGAGGGAGGTGAATTTATTCATTAGAATACTGAGTAGACTAGCAGATTAATGAATATACAATAATAGTATATAACGTGTTTAAATATATCCTGTTAATTACATGTCAGTTATTCTTCAGTTAAAGATAATATTTAAATGACAAAGGAGTGGCTCTGCCAGTAGATGCCCTTAAAACTTTTTGAGATGTTATCTCAATGACACAGGTAAAGAGAAAAGAATCTGCCCAGAGTTTGGCTATGCATCTCAACATATGTTTTGATACCCTGCTGGGAGGAGTCTTTCAGAGGCCTTCTGGGGTAGGCTCCTATCCTGTTTCCTTTTTTCTCTTCCTTCTGATATTTATCACGTTTGCCTTTCTGAATGAAGGTTGAGCATCTTACCCAGGGTCCTCCTTCTTGATTTGCTTCCTTAGGTGTACAGATTTTAGTATGATTATCCTATATTACATGTCTAATATCCACTTATAAGTGAATATATACCATGTATGTCTTTCTGCTTCTGGGATACCTCACTCAGGATGATCTTTTCTAGATCCTACCTTTTGCCTACAAATTTCATGATTTCCTTGTTTTAATTGCTGAGTAGTATTCCATTTGTATAATTGTACCACAATTTCTGTATCCATTCCTCCGTTGAGGGACATCTGGGTTGTTTCCAGCTCCTGGTTATTACAAATAAAGCTGCTACAAACATGGCTGAGGAAATGTCCTTGTTGTATGCTTTGAGTATGTTTTGGATATATGCCTAGGAGGAATCTAATGAAAGAAGTGGGAGATAGAAAGACCTGGAGGGAACAGAAGCTCCGCAAGAAGAGCAACAATACCAAAAAAATCTGGGCACAGGGGTCTTTTCTGAGACTCATACTCTAAACAAGGATCATGCATGGAGATAACTTAGAACCCCTGCACAGAAGTAACCCAAGGCAGCTCAGTGTCCAAGTGGGTTCCCCAATAATAGGACTGGGGACCATCTCTGACCTGAACTCATGGGCTGGCTCTTTGATCACCTCCACCTGAAGGGGGGGAAGCAGCCTTTCCAGTCCACAGAGAAAGTCAAAGAAGCCAGTCCTAATGAAACCTGATACATTATGGTCAGATGGAAGGGGAGGAGGACCTCCCCTATCATTGGACTCAGGGAGGGGTATAGAAGAAAAAGAAGGAGAGAGGGTAGGTTTGGGAGGGGATGGGGTAGGGGGCTACAGCTGGGATACAAAGTAAATAAACTATAACTAATAAAAAATGAATAAATAAATAAATTGTAAACATGAAAAAACAGAAAAAGAGAAAAGAATTTGTTAGTATACGTATTTTTTTCCTGTTGTCTGGACACTGGCTCCCTACTTATGATTTGGATTGATGATCCCAACCACAACCTACTTTATTATTTTTGATCCTTACTTGAATTCTATATTATAACTATTCCCCATACCTGAAGGTAGTGTCAAAGTCAATGTTTGGGGCATGGGAAGTAACTAAAACTGTGGCTCATGACATCATGAATAACATTGTAGAAGAAACCAAAAAAGGCTGGCTGTGTAAGGACAAATCCCTTGCTCATGGTGAGAAGAATGGGACAAGTACATGGCAATACTCTCATGAATATAGCATGCTTGCTGTGTGAAGGAAGATCAGTCTCTTACTTAGAAAATCACCTCCCAAAACAACTCAAAGGATTTCACTTTACGGTCTGTAATACTAAAATTAAATTCAGCATGCTTTTAGAGCCATGGAGAACACTCTGTTCTCCCCTTACACATAATATTCTTATTTCATGACTATTCCCTACACTCCCTTACCATGAGATAGAGACACTGATTCATAGCAGAAAGTTAGGATTAAAATGAAGAACTTCCCTATGTGTAAATATAGATGTACACATGGGTACATGTGAACATCTGGGTATGTGTGCAGGCTAGAGGTCCGTCTCAGCCATCACTCCTCAAACTGCCTTTCACGTTAGTTTTTGGGGCAGGATCTCTCACTAGGACCTGGGACTAAGCAGGGAGATGAGTGAACGTCAGAGATCTGCCTGGGCCCACCTCCCCAGCGCTGGGATGACAAGCATGCGCCACCACAGCTGACTTCTCATGTGGGTTCTGGGGACTGAACTCCACTCTCACAGTAGCCTGGTAAATCAGTGACTGAGCCATTTCCTAAGCGGCTAAAATTCAAAACGCTTAAAAGAGTGAACATATTTGAGGTAATTAATTTCAACAAAAGTGTAAATGATGTCATGTTTTAACATTTATTGGGGGAGTTAGAAATTACTAAAGCCCATATCTGACTTTGGCAAATGAGAGAGGATTCTCATAAATGCAGTGGAGAAGAAGACATGAAAAGACAAATTTTCAGATAATATCTTGCCTGCTCTATTTTTTTTTTTAATTTTTGTACTGGCAAAATGGGAGGTGAGAATACACTATATCACTTCAGGAACTCTGAGCTAAAGGATGTGACTAATATGCCTGGCTGAGAATATAAAACAGTGCATGATCATTTATACATGTTTAGCTGACAAATGGAACTAACAGAACACAACAGGTGGAAAGCAATTTTCGTACTGCCCCAGGCAGCCTTATTGATAATTCGCCATGTAACATAGCGAACACTGGACTGAGAGTCAGGTAATGCCAAACTAACAAGGAACTTTAAATAAGAACAAAAAGTTGTCCAAGTGAAAGGAGAAAACAACCAAAGTCCATTATTCAAAAAAAAATATCTGCAGAATACAGAAATATATTTCTGAGCCATCTTTTCCATCCACGTGCAAATGAGACTTTTGAAGTGTTTGAGCTAAGCAGAGCTATAGGGGTTACTTTGGAAGATGACTCTGGCAGTATTTTGAAGAAAGACAAACATGCTTTGACACTGATAATATGTGAAAGTTTCTGGGCCGGGGGCACATAGAAGTACAAGCAAGAGATTTAAAATGTTCCTGAAATGTGAAATGTACCAAGAATCAGATACTTGTGAAATGTAAGTAAAAAGGTTCCTGGGAAGGAAAGATCCGAATATCTGCAAGACAACCAAAATCATTGCTAAAGAAAAAGTTGTCATGCAGCAAGACCACAATAAAAGAATAAATGTGACTAACATGAAAAAAAGAAGCAGGGCAGGTTGGTCAAAGAAGGGAGGAAAGAGAGAAGGACGTTCGGTGGGTGAGCGGCCAGATAATGGCTCCTCCCATGCTGAACACTTTGTGGTTTGAAATTCACAGCCAAGCCACCCGCTTTTTAAAACAACCAGTCATTAGTAGCAAAAGTTAGATCAAGGTGATGGTTCCATGGAACTCAGAATTGCAAGCTGAAAGGGATCCTCTGAAAAAAATTCTAGATTGCTACAATGCAAGAATAACAAATATCAGAGACTCCACCAAAAGAGAAAATTTGAAAAAGAGAGTGAGCCAGACTAAAGAGCTATATGAAGCCAGTGCGAAGCTCATGCCTGTAGCCCTGTAGTCAGCAGGCTGGAAACAGGAGGGTTGCCTTGAGTTTAAAACCAGCCTGGGCCAAAAGTGAGACGCCCATTGCCTCTAAAAAAAATAAAAAATAAAATCTAGATATGAAATAAGTAAATATATATGAAAGAAAAAAAAGGCAAAAAGCCTATTTCATCTCTTAGGGAAAATATGTGAAAATTTAAAATGTATTTTGTTTCAACAAGAACCCTGAAGCAGTTCCTTAACTCTACCACAGCCACCTCTAACTCTCTGCCGTGGACATCTCCTCTGCTTGACACTTTTCTAACCTTCCGACTTGTCATACTGTGCATCCCAGGGCACATTGTGAAATGATTTGATGCTCATTTATGGAGAGAGAAAACCTTTCCTAAATCTTCTTTCCAGGCCACCTGTTAAGCCAGTGACAGGGCAAGCTAAGTAAACAGGAAAAGCAGTGTCCCCTGGTTCATAGACCGGAACACAAGGACTGATTCTCTGCAAGGCAGGTCAGTGAGGACCCACATCTGAACATCTGCTTTCCTCTCTTCTCCCTGGACATGTAAACTCTGGACGTTATTCTCCACTCAGGTGGAAAGGCTCCCTTTATTAATCATGGAATGGAAGATCATTTAGCATATGGGTGAGCTACGCCATATTCCCCCCAAGTGTAGGAATGGTTTAGGTGAGTAAAGCAGCTACTTGTATTGATCCTAGGGCATGATCAAAAGAATGAATCATATAGGCCTTAGCATTTTATAACATTTCAAGCTCAGAAAATACTCCATCTTGTTGGTAGATTGTGGATTTGTGTGATAAAGATGTTGACAGAGCAGGTGAAACTTAAGATTTACTACAGCAAACAGAAAGGAAGGTAGAAATCTACATATTCTGACAAGAACTAGCTTGGGCCTCTGGATCTCACTTTGTATTCTTGATCTCTGCAGTTAAGTTTTGATTGTACTACAGTCTGGGTAGGAGAATCCAACTTGCTAGCAGTATAAAAAGAAAAAAGACCTCTGGCATTTCCTGTCGCTTGGAAGCTGCTTGGCCTTCTGCATTTCTGTATTTAGTGTTATCATTGGCCAAGCACCTTTTCTGGGTAGAAAAATACTGGTGCAAATTTTACTGGTGAGGTGGGAATAGAAGTCATAAAAATTCTCAATTTCCCTTTTAAAAACTTAACTCATTTGTCCAAGAGGAATGAATACAGAAGGACAAGAGATTTTAAACTTCCCGTACATCTGGGTACAGCAGTGTATTTTGACTCCAAGCACAATAAAACAACCTTACTTGCTGGTGGTATATGACATAATGACCCAAATATGTTTTTAAAAAATCATTTATTGCTGTACATAAACAGCAAAGTTAGCGCAAGGGATGATAAAATAACACGGGTAATTCTTCCTTGAGCTGGGAACCATCGGCGGCCCATTAGGATTCCAGATGGAGCTGTGTGCGCTTTCCCCCATTTGTTTTCCAATGTCTAGTGCTTAGGCCCTTGGTACCTTGACGGTGGTTGTCAAGCATGTTGGCTTTTCAGCTTGAGGTCTTCCTTGGAGAAACACACCGATCTGGCCCTGGGCTATAAAGCACACTATTGTCTTGGGCCCAGTTTGTTGAGAATATGAGACCCGGGGCAGCCTCCTGCCAGAGGTCAAATACCAGTTTGACCCAAGTTCCTCAAATCAACACTAGACCTCCCCAAATAAGAGACACTTCAACTCTTCTTGCAAAAAAAGTGGTTTTATATTTTTATAGCTGTAATATTGGGATTACTATTTACTGGAGCACAGATGAACACAAGTACACTTATTATTGTCACATACACACACACACACACACACACACACACACACACACACACACACAATGTGTGTTACAATGCCAGAGTCATAATAAAGAAAAAAAAAAAACTTCTGCAATGTAAAGAAGCAAATTCCTAGTTCAAAAGATGTCCCAAGGATCAATAGTGGAGGGCAGCTGTAAAACTGTTGTACAGATAGAATCATTTTATTTTAGGCAGAGAGAGCAAGCAGCTAAAAATAGGACCATAGCTAATTTAGCCAGCGTTCCTACTGCCAAAAGTGCATGTCTGAAATCAGGTGGGTGTTTCTTTATGAGCCACTCAGCCAAATATAAAATTTATAGCCCAGTCTTGTACAGATTCTTGCAAAGACTGAGAGCATCAGTTTATTACACGGCTACTATTAAGGATGCTTAAATTTCCCCATCTTTGCACTCCTCACCCCAGGGGTCTAGCCTTAGCTAGTTATGATTGGGTCTGGCCCAAATGCTCCTACTAAGCAGGGACATTAAGTATTCAGTGATACAGTGAGGCCTGTTCTGTTTAGCTGAATGTTCTTCCTCTTAGGGAGCTCACCTCACTCCTCCTGTGTCCAACACCAGCAACCCCCATTTGCTTGTTACCACTCTTCACCTGTGCCCCGGCTCACCAAATCAAGGGAAATAATGCTTAAAGCAAACAAAATAAATAGCAGATGGCTGAATGTACTCTGGGATGAATAAATTATGAGTGTGAAGGAGAAAAGTGAGCCGGTGGATGCACACGGGTGTGTTTGTCGATGACACACAGGATGCACAGCACACTGACCTCAACATGTACCAGGCCCACCACCATTAATCACTCTGCATAATGGAAGCCAGAAATTTAAAGGGCCCAGGGGATCTGTGGCCCCTTGAAATGGGAGAGGGAGCCGAGAAAGTGTACAAGACACAAAAGAAAATACAAAATGCAAAAGTGGCTTCAGACAAGACAGCAATGGCTTCCTCATACTGTAGAAATTAAAATAATGTTGGACAGATTTTATTTTGTAGAATCAGGTAGGCAGATTATAGTTATCAGAAGAACATTACCCTGTAGAGTAGTTTCATTCTTCTAATAAATACTGAATTATCCTTCTAGGATATCAGCATGCCATTTGTGGGATTTTTTTCCTAAGTTGTTTAATTGGATACAAGTGCTCAGTGTCTTAGAAATTAAGTGGTTTATCAAATCTATAACAAAAAAAATACATCAAGTTTCTTTTCTACATTTGGTATTAAAAATAATTGTAAGTAATTTGTAAAATCTGAAAAATTAGTGTTCTTTCAGGTCTCATCCATTCATGGCGCCTTTGCACTTGAACTGCACTCTTACATCTATATTTCTGGACTAAAGGGTTTAGGGTTTCATTATATCTACCAGCTTACTCTGAACAGTTATAGCAAACTATTATTATAACGAATTTACTGTAGCCCCACTGACTACTTTTCATTTTCGATGTGTACAATGTGTTGTATGACAGGCTGAGAACGGCCTGTGGCCACGACTGAATATTTATTCTTTTTCCTTTCTTATTTTCATTTATTTAGAAGATACTCTACAAAGATTATAACTTTTAGGTTAAAAGAACTCAAACATTCAAGAGATGAGTAGAGTTTTAAAAGTTTCATATATACTTAGAATGTACCAATCTTCATAAATGGAAAAAATCTGTCACAGCTTCATAGTGATTGAATTTAGAAGATGTTATGCTAAGTGAAATAAGACAGTGACAAAAAGACAGATACTGTATAACTCTACTTATATGAGGTTTCTAAAACAGTAAAATTTATAGAAAAAAAGATAGAATGGTGGGTCTCTGGGGCTGAAGAAGGAATTAGACGGTTGATGACTCATGGTAGAATTTCAGTTTTATAAGTTGAAAAAGTTCTAGAGATACATCATACAACAATGTGAATATAATTAATTCTAATCAACTGTAAACCTAAAAACACTTAAATATTACTTAAAATACTTTTTTCTTTTTTTTTGTTTTGTTTTTTAATTTTTTATTAATTACACTTTATTCATTTTGTATCCCCCCATAAGCCCCTCCCTCCTCCCCTGCCGATCCCACCCTCCCTCCCCTTTCTGCATGCATGCCCCTCCCCAAGTCCACTGATAGGGGAGGTTCTCCTCTTCTTTCTGATCTTAGTCTATCAGTTCTCATCAAAAGTGGCTGCATTGTCCTCTACTGTGGCCTGGTAAGGCTGCTCCCCCCTCAGGGGGAAGTGATCAACGAGCAGGCCAATCAGATTATGTCAGAGGCAGTCCCTGTTCCCATTACTATGTAACCCACTTGGACACTGAACTGCCATGGGCTACACCTGTGCAGGGGTTCCAGGTCATCTCCACAAATAGTCCTTGGTTGGAGTATGATTTTCTGGGAAGTTCCCTGTGTTCAAATTATCTTGTTCTGTTGCTCTCCTTGTGGAGTTCCCATCCCCTCCAGCTCTTACTATTTCCCACTTCTTACATAAAACTCCATTCACTCTGCCCATCAGTTGGCCATCAGGCTCAGCATCTGCTTTGACAGTCTATACTGCAGAAGCTTTCAGAGGCCCTCTGTGGCAGGTTTCAAGGTTGTTTCCTGTTTTCTTCTGGCTTTCAGAGGCCCTCTGTAGCAGGTTCCGAGGATGTTTCCTATTTTCTTTTTCTTCTGATGTCCATCCTCTTTGCCTTTCAGGATGGGGATTGAACATTTTAGTTAGGGTCCTCTCTTTTGCTTAGTTTGTTTAGATGTACAGATTTTAGTGGGTTTATTCTATATTGTATGTTTATATGAGTGAGTATATACCATGCGTGTCTTTTTGCTTCTGGGACAACTCACTCAGGATGATCCTTTCCAGGTCCCACCATTTACCTGCAAATTTCATGATTTCCTTATTTTTCATTGCTGAGTAATACTCCATTGTATAGATGTACCACAGTTTCTGCATCCATTCTTCAGTTGAGGGGCATCTGGGTTGTTTCCAGCTTCCGGCTATTACAAATAAAGCTGCTACAAACATAGTTGAGCAAATGTCCTTTTTGTGTACTTGTGCCTCTTTTGGGTAAAATTTTAAGATGAAAGGCTTTTGATCCTTTTCCCTTCTTTTTTGTTTGCTATTGATTAGAATGCTCTATGACTGCACAGTGGGACCTATTTCAGTCTTCCAAAAACACAATACATATGTTGTATTTTAATAATGTGATTAGTAAAATATTCACAAAATAACACAACAATCCCATACCTCTATCACAATTTTAGTTTTACAGGAATAGTAAATCACAGCTATAATTTTGTCAATATTGATTTCTCTCTTTTTTTTTTCTGGAATATTCTAAAACTATGGATAGGTTTACTTACAGCCTAAGCACTTATTTCAGGAGCTCAGAATATCTTGTCACAGAAAAAATATATCCCATTTAAATGTTGTATTTTCCACAGTGCTTTAACGTCTTCAAACACAAAACAGCAGTAGTTACATGGGAAAGACAGTGGGGACACCTGGCAATAACAGGAACAGGGAAGTGGAGTGGACAGCAGCAAACCCTTGTGATCAGATCTGATAGGGAACATCTTTGTTTCTTACAGATAAAATAAGAGATAGATTATCTTTTAAAGTGTGGTATTTATTTATTTATTTATTTATTTATTTATTTATTTATTTATTTATTACAATTTATCCAATTTGTATCCCGGCTGTGGCCCCCTCCCTTGTCTCCTCCCAACCCCTCCCCCCTTCCCTCATCTCCTTCCCTAGTCCTTGATTGGGGAGGTCCTCTTTCCCTTTTATCTGATCCTAGCCTATCAGGTCTCATCAAGGCTGGCTGCATCATTTTCCTCTGTGGCCTGGCAAGGTTGCACTCCCAAGGGGGAGGTGATCAAAGAGCCAACCATTGAGTTCATGTCAGAGACAGCCCCTACTCCCCTTACTAGGGAGCCCACTTGGAAACTGAGCAGCCTATGGGCTTCCTCTGAGCAGGGAGTCTAGGTCCTCTCCACGCACAGTCCTTGGTTGGATATGAAAATAATATTAAACAAAATAATTTGAACTAAGAAGTTACTTGGTTCTTTTAAGACACAAAAGAGTCACTTTTAAAAATGGAATGAAAGGAAAACAAAAAATATTGAAAACTATGCTTTGAAATGGTTCCCCGCAAGACTGCTGAGTGGCTGGAATGCACACCTCCCTGCTTTCAAGTGAACGCTTTCTTCAGGGTTGCCTGTGTACGCCGCCTACCTGATTTCATCTCATCTTCTGTCTCTTTATGGATGCTGTGCCATCCCTCCATAACCATATGCAGGATGGCTTGATCCCTGAAAAACTTGGCTCCTTCATAGGGTACTGAGGAGGACAGGGAAGATGCTTCAAGTGTTTCAAGCTTTGGAAATGTCTGTCTCCTGCTCAGCTTCGGGCTACCAGTGTGAGACTAATCAAAAGGCAATGGCGCTGCTATAGGAAGACTCACTGTGAGTGCCCGCTGGTGACAGAGGTCTTTACCATGGCTGTCACCAGGGGTGTACATCTTCTCCCGTTCCACAGAGGCTGTCCTTTCTGAAGCTGAACATAAGGACGGGACATATTGCCCAAACAAATTAATTATTTATGTTGCTTTCTTAGACTATTAGATCTATACCAGAATTGTGTCAAGAAAGGGGATGGGAGAAATAATAGACTAAAGGGTCTTAATTGACTAGCCCAGGGGTGGGGGGTAGTGTTCTTATATGGGACAAAGTATAAAACATGCAAAATCAGAAAACATTTGGTCACTGTGTGGACTTAATGGAGTTACGGCAACTAAATATTCAAAAGATGAGCTAAAGAGAAAGAGGGTCTGGAAAAGAATTATCTCGGAGCACGGGGAGGAATTTCAGGGCTGAAAGCAGTCCTTTCAGCATTGGGAATGCCGGCTGCCCTAATCATACCAGCGGAAATGGTCACTGAGGGTGCACTAGAGACTGACCTTGTACTTCAGGGTGCTGTTTGAAACTGCTCAGTTTTCCTTACATTTGCATTAATGACATTTACCTTATTGCGTAAAAACTGCACACAGGCTAGTTTTTTAAAAGGAAAACACTGAAAGAGCATTCTCCTGTTTCCTCCTTGGACTGCACACGTATAAGGACCTAGACAGGTTTCACATACTCTTATTATTTTTAAGGATCTTAGCTATTCGTCTCAACTGTTTGAAAGGAAAAAATTAAACCTTCCTTTTAAATATTGTTACTGAGTTTCTTCTTAATCCTTAAGTAAATTGTATACTTCTATGTAGTTTCACAGCTCACATATAAATAACAAGCCCAGATATGATGTATCCTATTTAGAAAATATTGATACCAAAGAAAGATGTACCATTTTGGGGATACCAAGATGGAGTTGCTGTTTGTTACTCTGAAGTGCTAGAGAGCACTAGCTAAACTCGTTGTCAAGAACTAGCAAGAAATCGGTCTTATTTAGACCCAGGGAAACTGCAGACCTGGACCCCACTGGAAAGGGAAATAAGCCCTGCTCTGTGTCCAGCAACGACCACTGTAAGAACACCTGAGACTTTCCCCTTGGCTTTAAGCCACCTATGCAACTCTTCGCAGAATATTCACCTTATGATGTAACATTTTCTGTCTCTCACTGGGAACTGAGTTAAATGTACACAAAGGAATGAAAATGCACTTACTATATGACGATTAAGAAAAGACTCTACACTGTAACATTTTGCCAGTGTTTGAAAATCAGTTAGTATTACTGCTTGTATTTACATATTTCCTTTGGTGCTGGGAACATGCTAGGCACATGCTCTTTCACTGAGCTAGCTCCCTACCCTATGCATATACATGCAAGCAGTCATTTGGTGGTTACAGGTTCATTTAAATGGTCAGACAAGGAGACCTAGAAATGTAGCTTTTAATGTGCTACACTGAAAAATATAGAGAGATTTTCAACACGTAACTTATTGGAGTTCCATGTGTGAAAGAACCTGTGTGTGCTTTTGTAACTGTGTGTGTGTGTGTGTGTGTGTGTGCGTGTGCATATGTCTGTATGAGTATGGGCGTATGAAAGTGTGAGTTTAAGAGTATGAGTGTAAGTGTGTGTATGTGTGAGAGAGAGTATATGTGTTTGAATTGCTGGAGATTGAATCTACAGCTTGCATATACTAGGCAAGTTTTTGATTTAACATTTAGCAACATCCTTATCCCTTGAATTATTTTTTAACATTTACTTTTATTGTTTTAGTGCTGTGTGTGTGTTTGGATGTGGGTGTGTGAATGAGTACAGGTACTTGTGGAGAACAGAGACCCCCATGGAGCTGGAGTTACAGGCGGTTGTGAGCCAGCCTGTGTGTGTGCTGAGAGATGAACTGGGTTCCATGGCAAGAGTTGCATGTGCTGAGCCATCTTTCTAGTCCCCTCGGAAGGGTGATCTATTTCATTCTGAATATTGAAAACCATAAAAATCTCTTCCATAAGGATACCGTTTCACTCTGTTTCCTTATTAATAGCAGTTTTTCTTCTTAACCATCCCTGGATGCCAAGGCTTTACTGAAAAGCATTTGTTCCACTAGAGTAGACTTCTCTAGTGGCATCAGAGGTAGCTGTTCTTTGGTTGCTCTTCATGAAAAGGTTTCTGTATAAAAATTATCTTTACAGTTATTTGGAAATTAGGATATATCATTTCAGTAAAATTTGAAAAACTTAGTATTTTAAAGTTAAAATATTAAAATATTTTATCAACACAGATACTAGAAGTTATTACTATAATATAATTATGTATTTTGTAATTATGTCTTGGAAGATTTAATCAATTGGTATTTGAAAACATTTATAGGTAAAGTTTTTAGAAGATTACGTTTCTTGAATTCTTTATACAGTGGAATTTTTGATGCTACAGTAAATTAAAAAGTTGGATGATTTTCATGTGATATCTTATTTCACCAATACAGAACAACCTTGAACCACACTAGAGCAATAATTACTTAACCTAAATCAGAGACCAACCCAGGCCAAACAGCTGTTTTCATTTTGTTAGGAGATCCATTTGATTTACTCTTTTAGTCAGCTTTCATTACTGCAGAAGACAGAACTCCACTTGAGTTTTTAACCCTGAATTCTCTGCCTTGTTTGCTGCCTGCTATAAAATTGCATGGTTGAGCTGCCACAGCCGCTGCACACACTCTGAAGCTACTGTAAGTCTGCAGGAGGCCCCACCAAAGCTCGGAAGAAGGGGAGCTTCCCACAAAGAGATAAAATCTGGGTCCTTCTCACTGCCCTATAAAAGCAAAAGGACAAACAAACAAAGCAAAACAAAAATCCGTGACCATGGCAGTCTACAGATAGCTATTTGAGACCTGGTTTGAGTCCTTTTAGAAGCAAAAAGAGCTCTCTAATAAAAGTCAATTAATCACTGTGTCATTGTTCAGCCATCTTGAAAACTGGGCAAATGGATGTCAGAGACTTAAGTAAGAGACTCAGTTTAAATATCAGTTGCTGGTAGCTACTGACATATTTATTAGGTATCTAGTAATGACCTTGAAAAAATATGTCTTACAAGATACAGTGTATCCTTATTTAAACTGTGACTCCATGTACAACAGTAGAAATGAAGATGTGCTAAAATTCGGTGGTTTACCATGTGGTTCTTGTAATCCCATAAGCGTGGCTTCCCTGCTTTCTTCTCTTGGACTTGTGATATTATAGAAAGATAGCTTAAAACTCTTTCTAAGAGTGCTGTCATTTGAGTAAGAATTTCTTGAATTTGATGAGACTGATTAAATCCGTTTTTCTTTTTCCTCAAAGAAATTGTATGTACTCTTTAAATAAAGCCAGCAAGAAACTAAGTTCTCTGTGGCCACATAGAATGATGTAAGTGGCATGAGCCTGACCAGGGCAACTCTCGCCATCTGCCACACAGGACCATATTCCTACCTGTAGTCTGTAAAGTTATATCGCCTTGTGGATCGGTAGCTCAATCATTTGTTCAGGGAGATTCTGTGATGTTCAAACAGTGATGAAATCACCTAATGGTAAAGTTCTTAGGGCATGTCCTGGGTGTTAAGGAATGTACTACTGTGTTAGAAAGTCTTAACACACTCTGATATATTTTTGTTGGCCATGTCTTTTCCAGATTTTTAAAGATTCCCACTGAAGGGTTTCATGGTCAAATAAATTTTGTAAACCAGATTTTTGGGTCTCACAATACATTATAATATACTATGATAACATATTGTAACTCTTAGGGATTTAGAGAAGAAAAATCTACTTAATATAGTTTAATATATTGTTTCTAAAAGCTTTTGAATATAAGATACTGTACTCCTTTATTTGACAGCATACTATTTCATACATCAATAACTCATACAACTTTTGCTAGTGCTTTGTGTTGGGCATAGGCTATTTAGATGATCTTATTTTATATTTTTTCCAAGTGCAAAAAAAATGATGAAACAGGGATAAGATTGTGGCTACTTTTCAAAAAAGTTCTGGGAAGAATTCTTAGTAGCACAGAAAAAATACGTAATAAATCTAAAGATCTAAAACTGTTGGGGGCAAGGAAATTCTTCTGGAACCTTGCTTGTAAAATAGCAAAATATTTTAGAGGTCTTGGGGCTGCTAAGAGATGTACTTACGAAATTAGCAATGTGGCTAGGGCTCTCCATAAATGCTTTTTTTAAAGAATAATTGTTTTTTCCAAACCCAAGTATATTGATGCCACTACCTTTTTACCAACTCAGAATATGTTTGAAGAACAGTCTTACAGGAAATAATAGAGAACAATTATATGTACAAAACCAAAACCAATATTGGCTCTATTGCAGCAGAATGTGCAACTGTAGCTTAAAACTGACACTTCAAGTTATACGCAGCAATCCATAAGAGAGAAAGCCGAAGGTCATTTCTTTACTGATGAAGTCTTGTCTTTAAAAAGAAAGCAAGTATCCTCTGGGTGCTGCCACGGATCTAAAACACTGGACGAATGGGTGATGTGTGGATTAGCTCCTGACCCCAGGACTGAGTTGTAATCAGCTGTACACCCTGTCCAAGATTTTATCCCTTTGCTTCAAGGTCTCAAAGTTGTCACCTCATCCTATATATACACCAATTTGAGTTTATGCACTGGTCTCATTAAGTATTTCCTTTTTTCTATTCTGTCTTATTTTTTTTAAGATGTATAAACAATAAATGTTAAAATTGCAGCAAGCAAATCAAAGAAGCCTACGGCTAAAACAACTATGTCTGCAGTTCACCCTTTTCACAGTCAATTTAATAAAATATGATTGACGTTTGATAATAACTTTGTCCTTCAAAAGTGAAGAGGAAATCTGAAGAGAAAAGGAGTAATTTTAAGGAATGTGAACTGTAGTCCTTCTCTAGCACGGCTGTGTATTATATATGCCTTTTCATATTTTCATTATAAACTAAGATTTTTATTTGGTGTCAAAACAAACATTTCAGCTTCACGGGTGGTGATACGAAACTGATTTGTAACTACGATGATCATTTTTACTAGCTGTAGTGTGTGAGCTTTGCCTCCAGCAGGGCCCTCAGACCAGCATAACCATCAAGCGCCACAGGCATGCACTGCTCCACAGTTTCAAAAGCACTTTCACGCGTGTTGTCTTCTTCTCGAAAGAGCTGCAGGCATTAGATGTAGCTGGAACTCTTCTATTTTAGACACAAGTGACGGGAAGATAAGCTGGGTTGCTCATTCTGGTGTCGTTCATGACTGATGAAGGCAAGACTAGAATTTCTCCATCTCTTCATCCCACCCAATACGATGAAGTTCCAATTCTATCTGATTGTGAGTTTTCATTGAAGAATTTCTTTGAGTGTCATTCATTTTTTAAAATGATACTTGTCCTTTCCTTAAGCCTTTACAGTGTGAATGACACAGAATGTATGACTATTAATTTTGAGTAAAGTGAAAATATTCAATGTAGTATTTTCAGTTATTCTCAATTAATAGTTACTTGTAATTTTAAAAACTTAAATGCTGTGCTCGCTTATAAAACAGTAAAACACTTTTCCCAATTTCTTTTTTATTAAATTTTTATTTTTTAATATTAATTGCAGTTTATTTACTTTGTATCCCAGCTGTAGCCCCCTTCCTTTTCCCCTCCCAATCCTACCCTCCCTTCCTCATCTCCTCCCTGCCCCTCTCTAAGTCCACTGATAGGGGAGGTCCTCCTCCCCTTCCATCTGACCCTAGCTTATCAGGTCTCATCAGGACTGGCTACAATGTCCTACTCTGTGGCCTAGCAAGACTGCTCCTCCCTTGGGGTTGGGGAGGTCAAAGAGCCAGCTCCTGAGTTCATGTCAGAGACAGTCCTTGTTCCCCTTACTAGGGTACCCACGTGGATACTGAGCAGGGGTTCTAGGTTATATCCATATATGGTCCTTGGTTGGGGAATCAGTCTCAAAAAAGACCCCTGTGCCCAAATATATTTGGTCCTTGTGGAGCTCCTGTCCTCTCCAGATCTTACTAACTACCCCTTCTTTCATATGATTCCCTGCACTCTGCCCAAGGTTTGGTTATGAGTCTCAGCATCTGCTTTGATACACTGCTAGAAAGAATCTTTCAGAGGCACTCTGTTGAGACACATAGACACACACACACACACACACACACACACACGCACACACACACACACACACACTCATGAATCAATTGCTGATTTACCAAGTGGCAAAGGATTAAAAGTCAAATATTAAATTTTAAAATCTGTGGCTTACATGGTTGAATGACATTGAGTTTTTTTGTTTAGCGTAAGTACAAATGGGCCAGAACACAAATGTTATATGTTCACAAATATATACTATAAAATAATATAGCTGATGGCTTAATTAAAAATTAATAATTTTGTCCATTGACTTTCTTTAATGTTCAGTAATGATTTGTCTTCATCTCAAAGGGTAAGCAGATTGAAATCCCATTTTGTTCCTCATCTAGAGGATCATTCCACGTTAGAGAAACAACATCCAAAATTTGAACTTATTAGTTCATACTGCAGACTGCTGTGTCAAGAGGCCAGCCTCACACTCCATTAGAGGAATGCAGTCTTTTAAGTGACGTAAGTTATCAATATGCTGCCCTCAGCTGACCCCTCTGGGATCCAGTGACAGCTCTATGAGACTGTTTGTAAGGATTTGGATGCAGTTTTTATTTTGAACATCAGAAGTGTGTGGTATATGTAGCATGGCTTACAAATTAAACGATTGTTCAAATTAAAGGTGCAGGAGAGTATATGATGCCCCACAGAGGTCACCTTTCCATTCACAAAGCTAGGCACTACATTGAAATGATGGATTAGTTCAGTTAGGCAAGATTTTGCTTACTCATTTTGCCCAAATTAGCACATTTTCTGTCCCCAGTGACCTGGATAATTACTTCATTTCACTGCTGTCCTCTGTTTATGGAGGCCTGGCCTTAGCCAGCAATTAACATGACCTGATTGCAATTTGTCAGTCCAAATCAATTTAGTGAATCAATGTATAGAACTCCTAGCATATGTTAAACAGTCTACAGCCTTTTAATATCTACAGGTTAGCAAATCATTGTTTTGTGTCTCCTAGGAATTTGCAGACTAAACTGAGAGGAAGAGACAAATGCATCCTACCGCTTCAGTCCAGTAGTTGCGCTACATTATTATTGGGGGACAACTATTCTGTTGGAAAACACACAAGACAACAGTGTTCAAAGTCAAGGCAGCTTGACTTGGAATAAGTGTCAGCAGAAGTAAAGAGGGCTCAAAAGGTGCTTCTACAGTTCAGCATGTATTGTTCACATTTGAGACTGTAAGTGTGGGGTAGGTTAGACTTTGAAGCTCTTTGATATATAGACAAAAATAGTTTAAGAAGAAAATTAAGTTACTGGTGAATTATAGATGGGGAAAGGAGAATCCGTTGGTTTTAAATTTCTTAGCTATTGCTAAGGTAAGCTGGCTTTCTTTCTAACAGAGGAAGTCACTATGAACTCTTGACCAAAGGTGCAAGGAAATTGGATCTTTTAAACACATTTTTTTAAAGGTTCCTCTTGAACTTTAGCAATGGAGCACCAATTTAAAACAAACAGACCGTTCTTACAGCAGCAAATAGGTGCCCACTAGTGCCCTAAGGCCTTTGCTTTCATTAAAAAAAGTTCAGTCTGAGATTTCTGGCAACACAGAGAAGCTCCCATATAATGCCTGCTAGGGAAACATTGGATTTTGGAAAACTTGAAATAAGACAGTAGGACACCCTTTCAGAAAACCAATTTCAGCAACAGTTGTTGATAAAGTCACTTCAGCTTTCACTAGAGGAGCAAAATTATCCTGGAGGTGTTTTTAGTCTATAAACAGGAGCAAAGTTTGAAGTTTGGTGGCTCAATGGATAAGACAAATAGACCATCTAAGAAATTATCGTACATCAGTGACCATGCCTGGAGCAAGAGTTCCTTTGGATTATCTTCTAACCGACTTCAGTTTAGTAATTGCATGCTAGTATTTTAAAGCTAAAATGAAATGTTGACTAGTGATTCCCAGAGTTTCCCTTGAGTGTGTTGTGCAGAAGTGTTTGATCCAGGTTTTCACTCATTCATTGCATTATAAATAAAGTTTCAGAAAATTTGACCATAGACAAAGATGTTTTCCTTAGACTACAGATCTGAGTAAGGCAAGCATCTCAGATTCCAGACCTTGTTAGCTCATGATTAGAGTAATATCATAGGAGGATTAATCAGAAATGTTTGCATAGGCAGAAGATCTGAAAAAAAAAAAACAAAACAAAACAGAACAACCAACAACTGTAGTCTAGGATTGAAATAATGAGGTCTTATACTGATATGATGTTGGTAGAAGTGAAAATTTAAGAAAGCACATGACATGGCAGCCTACAACTGTCTGTAACTCCAAGATCTGACTCTCTCTCTCTCTCTCTCTCTCTCTCACACACACACACACACACACACACACACATATGCATGCAGGCAAAACACCAATGAACATAAATTAAAGGTAAATAAATTTCTAAGAAAGAAAAGAAAGAAAGAAAGAAAGAAAGGAGGAAGGAAGAAAGAAAGAAAGAAAGAAAGAAAGAAAGAAAGAAAGAAAGAAAGAAAGAAAGAAAGAAAGAAAGAAAGAGGAAAACATGAAGGAAGATTAACCAAGGCTGGAAATAATTAAACATAAGAACAGTAAGCTTCTGGGAAGAAGTGGAATGCCAACCATGTAAATAGACAAGAGGAGAAGTTAAAGATCATTTGATAGGAAGAATGAGAGAATGGAGAGTGAGTTAAAGACCAACTGGAACAAACCTCCATAAGAAGATGAGTTTTTGATCTTAGCCCTTCTGACGGGTATGAGATGGAATCTCAAAGTTGTTTTGATAACTAATGACTTTGAACATTTAAGTGTTTCTCAGCCATTTGATACTCTTATGTTGAGAATCCTTTGTTTAGCTCCATTTCCTATTTTTGTTTGTTTGTTTGTTGGTGCTTAATTTCTTTAGTTCTTTATATTTTCTGAATATTAGCTCTCTGTTGGATTTAGGGTTGGTGAAGACCTCTTCCCTGTCTGTAGGCTGTTGTTTTGTTGCATTGAGAAGACCTAAGGCCCTTGCTCAGATGTAGCCCATAGGCAGGTCAGTCTTCAAGTGGGTTCCCTAGCATGGGAATCAGGGGCTGTCTCTTCCATGAACTCTGTTGCCTGCTCTTTGATCACTTCCCCCTGGCTGGCTGGTCTTACCAGGCCACAGAGGAAGAGGATGCAAGCAGTTCTAACAAGATTTTTTAGGCTATGCTCAGTTGGTAGGGGAGGAAGTCTCCCCATTTCTGAGGACTAGGGGAGGAGGATATCAGGAAGAGGGTGGGACCAGGAGAAGATGAGGAAGGGGACTACAATCAGGATGTAAAGTGAATCAATTAAAAATAAATTATACATAAATAAGAAGTTGATGAGACAGACACTGCAGAAGCTGACACTAGCAGAAGAGTTTGCTAAATATATGTGAGTGGAAGTGAAACAGAACTGACCACTAGAAACCAAGTGATCTGGGATGTGGAGCTGCCTTCCCTGGTCTTGGCAGCAACTGGTTCAACCTGACATGTTTTTTCGGATTTCTCATAATGGAAACATGAGAATTTGTTTCCTAATGTGATCAATGAGGTTATAAAATATATGGTGCTACTTTGAGGAGACTTTGATGAAGAGTCAAGTTTTCCTTTGTCTACAACCCCCCTATTTCAAAAAAAAAAAAAAAAAGAGAGAGAGAGAAAAATTCATGGAATGATTATTACAAAGCAAGCTTTTTAAAAATTATGCTCTATATTATTCTCATATTTATTAACTATTCATTTAAATTTGATCTGCAGTATACAAAATATACCAGAGATATCCCAAAGTTATTTCTCTTTGCCAAGGTTTGCTAGAGAACTTTTACTGTTTTGAAAAAACTCATAGTAGATGTCTAAGCTTCGGAGGTCATTCTGCAACAGTGCACTCACGCACGCATGCGTGCAGATGTGCGCATGCTTTGGGGGGCACACTGCATACACGTGGAGGTCAGAAATCAACCTTCGGGGTCATCCTGAAGTGATATCTACCTTGTTTTTTGAGACAAGATCACTTGCTAGGAGCTAAGGCTTCGTAAGTAGGCAAAGCTGGCTGGCTGACCATCAGGCCCCAAGGATCTAAACATGTCTTCGTCTCCTCAATATTGGGATTACAAGTTCACACTATCATGCCTGGCTTTTTGTGGAGATCTTAAAGGTTAGACTCATGTCTTCATGCTTGCTTAGCTGGCACTTTACTGACTGAACTATCTCTCTAGTCCCCAACTTAATCTGATCTCCAAGAAGACAGCAGTGTGGATTCCTGTATTTCTAATAGAATCTTCATGGTGTGTACCAATCCCTTGGGAATGTCCTCTTGGGAAGAGAATCTCTGTTCAGTACACTTTCCTAGTCCTACATTTATGGGCATTCCTTTCTCCATATCAAGGCACAGCAGTTATTGGGGAAAGTAGACACATCGGCTGTCATATGTTCTTTTCCTAGAGCCTATTTCAGTACCAAACTCTCCTCCCTCCTTTGCTTCTGGTCCAGCCAATTTGCAAGTTACACCAGCCTAACCCAAGCGGGGATTTAAAGTTTTTAGAAAGCTCAGCCTGTTGATTTACAGAGCTGAAGTCTGCACAGAGGAATCATTTGTAATGAGATTCTTTGCTCCCTGGAGAGACATTACATAGCAAAGCCTGTAAATTACTGAAAAAAACAGAGGAGTTCGGGAAAGGGGAGGAAAAGAGAGCATGCTCCCTAACACTAAGAAATCTATCAGTCAGAGCATCATCTTATTTTTTTATCTTTTTATTTCATTATTATTATTGTTATTATTATCATTATTATTATTAATTACAATTTATTCACTTTGTATCCCAGCTATAGCCCCCTCCCTTGTCTCCTCTCAGTCCTACTGTCCCTCCCTCCCTCTTATCCCCCATCCCCCTTCCCTAGTCCACTGATTGGGGAGGACCTTCTCCCCTTCTATCTGACCCTAGCCTATCAGGTCTTATCAGGACTGTCTGGATCCTCTTTCTCTGTGGCCTGGTAAGGCCACCTCACCAGGGGAAGGTGAACAAGGAGTAGGCAACCGAGTTTATGGAGTTTATGCCAGAGACTACCCTTGCTCCCCTTACTAGAGAATCCCCATGGAGTCTGAGCTGCCTTTCTGTTACATTTGAACAAGGCGTTTAGGTCCTCTCCATGCATGGTCCTTGCTTGATTCCCCAGTCTCTGCAGGACCCTTGGGCAGATGCTTAATCCTCATTCAGAAGAGCAAACAAGATAGACATCAAAAGTGGGAGAAGACAGGGAATGGGACAGGAGCATACCATAGAGGGCCTCTGAAAGACTTTACCCAGCAAGCAGATGTTGAAACTCATAGCCAAACTTTGGGCTGAGTGCAGGGAATCTTATGGAAGAAGGGGGAGATAGAAAGACCTGGAGGGGGCAGGAGCCCCACAAGGAGACCAACAGAGCCAATTTTTTTAAAATCTTTTATTATAAAAGTAAGTGGTCATCTTGAGAAAAAAAGAAGTATGGCTATTTTAAAGGGTTAAGTCACATTTGTTGTCCCATTTGTTTAGTACAAGATATATATAATATGATTGGTTTACCAGTTGTCTATTAGAATTTTTGTCATCTCCCCCACCTCCAGGACCTTTCTTAGCCATTAGTTTTACATCTATATGGCACTGTTTCAGAACCTGATTTGCAGCCAGGAGTCATCCTATCAACCTTTTGACCTTCTGTATTATTCCTGAATCAAACTACAATGCTGGCTTGATTAGGGTAATGTATAAGGCATACTAATACAGAGTTCTGAGTGAAAATGCCCTAACTGCATTGCCAGTGCAGGGGGACTGGCCGACAGAGAGTAGATGACCTCAGGAAACGTCTGGCTTAACAAATGTATATCTTTAAATTGGAAATCTAATTATTTGCCTTAGCTTTGCACTGCTGGGAACTTAGTACAAGACCATGTTAAATAAACTTATTATTTCCGTTTTTCATTTAACCTGTGGGTTGTAGTATGACCAATCTGTTTTATATCCTCAATCAACAGATGATTGTATTTGGTAATAATTTATCAAGAATAAAAATCTGTTTTTGAAACTAATCACCTCATGTTAGGTCTGCCCTTTTTCAAAACCACCATCTGATATTCATTTTGTCTGCAAGACAAACATACTGATGAAAATGCGAATACCACAGGATACAGCCAGTGGAATGAAGCATTTCCACTCTTTGTATATATTTAGAACATTTTCTGTTTTCCAACAGATGGACCAAATTTTAGTATTAAAGAAAAAAATCAATTTTACATAGTACAAACAAATTGAACAAGTACATTGTGTATTTCTGATTACTTTGTAACAGCATGTCCATTGGAATTTGGGGTCAAATCAGGTCATATCTTAACTCTATAACTTAAAAAAAGTGATTTTTCCCTATTGACTAGGTTTTTCCCAAATAAAATATACTAAACTTCATTCATTAATATATTACAAATCCTTTTGGAGTTTTTTAATTTAGTGACTTTTGTATCCTGAAAAGTTTTGTTTGCTTTTCTATAAATTTATAAAACTTTACTGTAGGAGTCCACTGTAATGAGCAGATTGCAATCATTTTTTTTCTTGCATTATTTTAATCAGAAGACTCTACTCACTCTGCCTATAAGCTGGCTGGAATCACTTTTATGCAGCCCATATTTGACACTCCCTTCTTTGGAAAATTACCCAACATTCCCCCATGTACGTTATTTTTTAGAGTAAGTTTTTGTTGTTGTATTTATTTTTTGTAGAGGTGCTAGAACAGGATAGAACATTTAAAAAAAAAGTTTTATGTGAAAAATGACATGTGAAAAATCCTGGATTTACTTCCGGACCCTCCCCGACGAAGCTTAACTTCCAGATGTATGTGATATATATGTATGTGATATATATGTATATATATATATTCCTATATATTCAGCTTCATTTAAAATTACCCTTACTTCATCTTTTGTGTTTTAGACTGGTCTTGAAGATGTTTAGTAATGAGGAAAGTTAGAACTGTGAATTTCTATAGTCTTTCCTCCTCTTATGGCATCCATTAATATATAAATCTAGTATTCTATTCCCAGTCTTCCAAACATGTCAGCATTTAAGGACAAAAGGCAAAAGCAAAACCAAACCACCAACAACAAAACAATCACAGTCATTCACAGACTGCTCTTACCTACCTTTTGGACCTCAGCGTCTCCTACTTCCTGGGTCACACTTTTTCCTTACTTCCCTTCTGAGGTGTCAGTACCTCTAAAGTGTTCTGGAATGTGTCAACAGATCTGGTCTAGGCTCACTAATCTCTTTTTTTATTATTTTTTATTTTTTAAATTAATTATTTTTTTATTAATTACAGTTTCTTCACTTTGTATCCCAGCTGTAGCCCCTCCCTTATTCCTTCCTAATCCCACCCTCCCTCATCTCCTCTCTGCCCTTCTCTAAGTCCACTGATAGGGGAGGTCCTCCTCCTCTTCCATCTGACCCTAGCCTATCAGGTCTCATCAGGACTGGCTCCATTGTCTTTCTCTGTAGCCTGGTAAGGATGCTCTCCCCTCAGGGGGAGGTGATCAAAGAGCCAGCCATTGAGTACATGGCAGAGACTAATTTCTTCTTAACCTAGAACTATTTTCCTCATTACTTCCCTTGGTGCATTCGCTTACACTCAGACCTTAATGCTGTTTTCTACGGTGTTTTACTAACTCTTCAAGCATGACTCAGAGATCCCTTATAACAATTTCTTTATTATATGTATTGTACATATTACATCCAGAGCATTAGAAAGACAGATGAGAAGTTAATAATTTAATTTTTAAAAAGCTATATGACCCAGAAGCATACAGAAAGCTCCAAGGTAAGAAACAATGGGTGCATTTTAGCAGCTGAGATGAGACCACTTGAATAAAGCATAGAGATCCAGAAAACAACAGCACAAGGTTATGGTGGAGAGACAGATGGGGGTAGCTTAGGCAGTGAAAGCTGATAAGTAGCATAATCATAGGGTTCTGTTTCATTAAGAACTGAAGGAACTTGCTTTCAAATAGTAGCTTTTGGAGGAATTCTAGTAATTGTCTTTCTTAACTGGTTCTTTGAACCCTGATTGGGAAAGTCTTTTATTGTTGCTGTTACAAAATTAATGCCATTGGCTGGAGAGGCTGTTAGTGTGAAGATTCTACACATTATAAGGGACCAGAAAAAAATCTGCAGATTTTCTCTAAGTGTAAGAGAAAGGTGGGATCTTAAGATACAGAGAGACGAGACCTACATAAAAAAAGTTAAAGGAGTTAAGTATAGAAAATTGCAAAATGAAAAAGTCAGGATATCAGACAATGGCAATGATAATGGAGATTATAAGGCAGAGGATAGCCAGAAGGAGGGAATCTGAAGGCTCCCTCCCTCAACAGTGAAGGTAATGGACACCTGAATATGACATATATTTATGGGGTACAGTGTGACACTCTGAGGTATTTATACATTGTGAAATTAATAATATACTTAAGCTAACAGATTTGCCACTTCATAGCCCCAGTTTGTGGAATGAGCAAGTGAGTAGACAGAAGTGTCAGTAAGCAAGAGAGAGATACTAGTGAGGGAAAGACCAGTAGTTCCTTTCTGGAGATAGTGAGTTTAAGACAGTTGTTCCTCAGTGGAGATTCTTTATATTTGCTCCTAAACAAATGGGTCTGAAAATATATACTCATGTATGTATTTGTAGGAAATGCCTCATTTTTTCTTTAAAAATCAGGATTATTTCACATTTATAATATGGATTTATTTGATTACCTTTTTCTTTTTTATTATTATCATTTATTACAATTTATTCAACTTGTATCCTGCTGTGCCCCCCTTCCTTGTCTCCTCCCAATCCTACCCTCCCTCTTCTCCCCCCTGTGCTCCTCCCCTAGTCCACTGATAGTGAGGTCCTCCAACCCTTCTGTTTGACCCTAGCCTATCAGGTCTCATCAGGACTGGCTGCATTGTCTTCCTCTGTGGCCTGGCAAGGTTGCTCCCTCCTCAGGGGGAGATGATCAAAGAGCCAGTCACTGAGTTCATGCCAGAGAAAGTCCCTGATCCCCTTACTAGGGTACCCAATTAGAGACTGAGTCTATGGGCTACACCTGAGCCTAGGTTTTAGGTCCCTTCCATGCATTGTCCTTGGTTGGGGTATCATTCTCTTCAGGGCCCCCAGGGCTCAGGTTTTTTTCTCACTCTGCTGGTCTCCTTTTGGAGCTCCTGCCCCTCCAGGTCTTACTGTCTTCCCCTTCTTTCATAAAATTCCATGCCCTCTGCCCAAAGTTTGGCTATGAGTCTCAGCCTCTGCTTTGATATCTCTATCAGTACAGTCTTTCAGAGGCCCTCTGTGGTAGGCTCCTGTCCTATTCCCTGTCTTCTTTCTCTTCCTATGTCTATCCCCTTTTCCTTTCTGAATGAGGATTGCTCATCTTACTCAGGATCCTCCTTCTTGCCTAGCTTCTTTATGTGTACAGATTTTAGTATGATTATCCTATAATTTATGTCTAATATCTTCTTATAAGTGAGTATATACCATGTGTGTCTTTCTGTTTCTGGATTACCTCACTCAAAATGATCTTTTCTATTTCCCACCATTTGCGTGCAAATTTCATGCTTTCCTTGTTTTTAATTATTTGCTTACCTCTTGAAGTTACTATGTTTGTACAGTTCTACTCTTTACAATTAATTAATTAATGAGCTTTACACTCTGCTTGCAGTTTCCCTTCCTGACCTCCTCTCCATTCTCCACCCTGCCCACCTCCTCGCTCTCATTTTTAAAATTTCTTTTTACTGTTTTTGCTCACATGTTGCTGTATATACCTGCAGGCCCCTCAGAAGCCATAAGTTGTCAGATCCTCCAAAAGAACAGCAAGCGCTCTTAACCACTGGATCATCTCTCCAGCCTTTCCCCTCTCATTTCAGTATCAGGCTATTAGTAGGTATGTCAGCAGCATTTCAAACATATTTATGTAGAATAGACTCCAACAATTAAAATTGCTGCATCACAAGTTAAGGACATTATGGATAGAAACTGCCAACTTGAGAGAGTTTATGTAAGTAACTCCAATCAATCACAGTGTCAGTTTCCCCAGCACTAAGCTCCATGTTTGTTTGTTTTTTTTAATTTTTGTTTTGTTTATTTGTTTTGACAGTCTCACTCTGTAACTCTGGCCGTCTTGGAACTCACTATGTAGACCAGGCTGGTCTTGAAATCGTGGAGATCCACCTGCCTGTACCTCCTAATTGCTGGGATCAAAGGCACGAGCTACTAAACTCCATCTACTTCTCAAAGATTCTGTATGAAAGGGGAAACATCGTCTCAGTGTTATTCTACTTCTCTTTCCTTAATGCATAACTTGAATACCTTCTTTTATTAACCATTCCACTTTTTTGTTGTTTTGAGTTAAAATTAGATATAAGATTACTCTGGAAATAAAGTTGCAAAAAGAAAAACATCAGATACTTAAGACAAAGAAAATAAGAAATAAAAAGAAAGGAAGGAAATAAAATAAATTAAGGCCTAATTACTGCAAATTTGTTTATTATTGTACAACATGAGAATCTGTGTCTTTGGTAGATAGAGGGGGAAAGTATTTTGCAAAATTGAAAGTTTTGCTTTTGCATTGAAATTACACCTTAGCAAAATGTTAGAGGGAGTTTTGGGTAGGTGCTTGAGAGCTTAATGTCTGCATTTGCATGTGTGTATGTGTGCAGGTACATGTGTATGCATGTATGGTGTGTGTGCGTGTGGTGTGGGTGCATAGGCATGTTTGTATGTGCATCTGGAGACCTGAAGTTTAACGTTGCTGTCTTCCTCGACTACTATCCAATTTACTTTTTGAGGCAAAGTCTCCCCCTGAACCCAAGGTTTCAGTGCTGCCTGGATCTTGAGTGGGTTCTGGGGATCATAACTCCAGTCCTCACAAATATGATGCAAGTGCTTGATCCATATCCTCAGCCTTGAGTATGTATATTTATTACCTACATACTTTTTGGAAAACTCAAAACTAATGAAACTTTGCAGCTGCAAGCCCAGCTGTAACCCCAGCACTCAGGGGAGGCAGAGTTAGGTGGAGCTGGAGGTCTACAACATGAGTCCAGGACAGCTAAGGCTACACAGAGAAACCTTGTCTCAAAACAAACAAACAAAACCCCAAAAAGCAACAAAACAAAACTCCAGAAACTTTGCATGTTGTCCTAAAGAAAGCCTGAGAAAATATTTCCCCCTAGGAGCATGTTGTGTATTTCAAAACAAAAACAAAAACAAACAAACAAAAACAAAAAACAGCTGTATTTTGCAGACTGTGTCAAAATTAATAACACGCCCGGTGAGAAGTTAACCCACCACCCCCTGTGAATCCTGTTCTATTGATAAAGGAAATGTAGGGAGAGGACATTGGGAATTTTCTAAAATGCCATTGACTTGATTTTTATCTGTAGAGCCAACACAGATACACAGGTAGTTAAAAGTACTTCTGCCTCTTATATTTCAGTGGCATAAATCCTGGTATTTCATTTCACACCCATGAAAAATGGTGTTCAGTGGCAATCAGTCTGTAAAAGTATATTTGTTGAAACTGTGCTTTCCAAGTATTAATCAAATGGTTAAAATTCTGAGAACACACACACACACTTGAATTGAAAAGTTATTTAACTTTTCCCACTGCTGTTCACCCCACCCCCACCATCTCCCATCCTACACACCAGAAGTCTGATATTGTGCTCTCAGGGTTCCAAGTTCACAGTGGTTCAACCAAGTTGCCATGTCCCCTAAGCACAGTGGCAAACTCTGGAGGCTATTTATGATCCAATGAGTTTCGTCATTCTGACAGCGGGGATGATAAGTTAAACACAGACCAGCTTTATAGATTCTTTGTTATGTTTTACACCGAATATCCTAAGTGGTTGGTCTATTATGAAATTTGAGCACTTTTAACCAAACCACTGCTTCTAATGTTAGGAAATCTTGCTGTCACACACATGCATACACCACTCTAAAAACAATATAGTCATTAAATGATAGAATTGTGAAATAATTAGAGTTGGATTAAAATTTATCAACACTCTGGAAAGTACTAAATTTCTTTCTGATGACAGCTTGAAATTGATGTTAATGTTTCTCTGGTAATTGACAGCTGTTACAGCATTCTATATAAATAGTTTATACTATTGGCAGGCTGTTTTTAGATATATAGTTTAGCTTATAATTGCATAATCAGGTTAGTGTTCTAGGAACAGACATTCCCATGAATAATAATCATAACTACTTATTATTATTGTTGTTGTTGTAGGGTTAATGAATGTGAAATGCCCCACCCCACCCCATGGGCTCATGTGTTTGAGGACATACTCCCCAGATGGTGGCACTGTTTGAGAAAGTTCAGGAACTCTAAGTAGGTGGAGCCTTGAGGTAGGAATTTTTCTACTGGGAGTGGCTTTGAGGTTTTATTTTCTGCCTTGTTCTACTTCCTGTTAGCTGTGGGCTGCAGATGCTGTGTTACCTGCAACTTCCTGTTCCAGTCAGCTGTGCCTTCTCTGTTATGCTGTTTCCTCTATAAAAGCCAAAGTAACCTTCCTGTCCTAAGTTGCTTTGGCCAGGGCATTTCATCACAGGAACAGAAACAAAGCTAATCCATTACGTAGCTTACATGTAAAAACTGCCCAGTTGTTACTGCAAGAAGACATGAAAATAAATTTGACAGAAGTAGCTTTTAAATTTAGTTCCTCCATCTCAATAGTCTCATTATAGAGTTTATGCGTCATGCTGCTGTCTAACTTCAATGATCATATGTAAAACACAACTTTGAATTTAATATTCTTTACTTCTCTCCATACGTGTTACCCAACTCCTGATGAATGCTCATTTTCATTTGGCTGACACATAAATTTGGACTGCTGTACTAAATAGGAGCAAATCAAAAGCTTTTGAAAACAACTTTTTTTAAGTTGTGAGAAATAAAAAAAATGCATTTTATATAGTTTATTTATGAGAAATAGTCTAGAAAAAAGAGCTAAGACATAACTGGTAGGCATTATATAAAGTAACCATTCAAAGGATTGATAAAAATGATGCAAAATTATCTTTAACTCTGCTGGCAAAGACCTGGCCAATGTAAACACTTCTCATCAGTTAGAAAAATCTTAGCAAAATTTGAAAAGCCATTCATTCCCTTTTTGTAGGAAAATATGTTCATTTCTGGGTGGTGCTAACTTGCATTCAATTCACTGTAATAGTGTCTAACTATAAAAGTGTGTTCATAATGATCTGGTGTTGGTGGTGAGGTGGTGGGTCCCACATGAGCTCTAACCAGAAACTTAGGTGCCCGCATCTGCATCCCCACTGTAAGATGCCACGTTTCTGCCCGACTGTCTTACAGTTACTGGCAAGGACATGGACTCGGAGTGTTTGGTGTGGTTTTATTAGCTTGTGCGCACCACTGCTTCTTACTGTAGAAGCTCTCTATTCTACTATCACAGGGTCCCTAGCATGCAAGGAACAGAGGTGTGGCTTAATATGGATACAACCCATAATTTGGAATCCATGTAGGAATGCTTTAACACCATTAGTTAAAATATTTTAAAGTTTGAATATCATTTTTACGTTGTAGTTGAAAGCATCTGCTATGCCATGCTTGTTAGACTCCTCTTCCGACCAAAGCCCTCCACGCGTGGCCTGCCCCCGATGCCTCTTTCGGGCACTCCTTGTCTCCTGCCTGCTGTGGTGTGCTACCCACTGCCTCAGCTACAGGGTTGGGGGGGGGGCGTGCCTGATAATTTATGTTTCCGTTCTTGTTGGAATACAAACCTGTTGAGGAAGATAGTGGGCCCTCAAAAAATATACAAGGGCATTTAAAATCACTTCATGTTGGCAGTAGGTGATAAGAGAACCCTAACATGCAAGTAATTCAGATTTTACATAGCGGGCATATCACAAAGAATGACTAGTTTCTTTATACATAAGCACAAGTGAAGGTTAAAAATTGTATGTTGATAGCAAACAACTGCATTGGGAACAGTTGCTTTTGTAAAATTGTTATTAAGCGTTGTGTTTCAAGTACTCTTCTATTTGATTTTTGTAGCTTGTCTTTGCTACTTTGTGGGTTTGTCTTTTTCCCACTCTTAACCCCCCCCCACACCACTCAGTTTCACCCTCTATCATTACGAGGGTGGGGGAATGTCTTTTTCCCACTCTTACTCTCCCCTCCCCAGTCAGTTTCACCCTCTATCATTATGAGGGTACGAAAATGGGGGAGAGAGAACGATACCTCTGAATCTAATTTCTTTCTTCTTTGAGCACGATTACTAACAAACCTCAACCTACTCCACAGAAGGGCCAACACCTGCTCCACCCACCTGTCAGGGCTCTACCATAGAGCCTTTGAAAAGGTCCCAGAATTCCAAACATCACACAACCACAGAAACTATCTGCAGGTGGCAAAACCACTCCTCCGCTGGAGCACAAGGCAAATCATAGGCAGCTTCTCTGGGCAGTCTGAAGTAGGTCCATATCCCCAACCTGGAATTAAAACAACAAAACATATTCTTACAATATTTCTGTGGTTTTTTTTTTTTCTAGAAACCAAAATTCCAGAATTCTCACTGAAGATTTATTTGTCTCATCTTTATAAATCTCCTCAAAAACTAATCATGTATAGAATTTACTTTTCTTAATTTTTCAGATAAGGAAAGTGAGGATAAAAGAGATAGTACAAACAGGATACTAAGAGTTAGACCCGATGTTTGGGTGTTTGGTTTTTTTTCACTATTCATAACATTCCCAACGCTTATGTCATCTGCACTAGATGTGTATTTGAGTTCAAGAAGCATTTTCCATAATTCAGTAAAATTTTCTTAATTCATTAAAACTTGCTAAGCTGTATTACTGAGCTTTTCTCTAATTATCATTAATAAGAATTCACAATGTATTTTGCCTGTCTGCTCCGGTAATGTGAACATTAATATCTGTGCTAATTAGACCACTGATAATGTCAAGATATCCATTCATATATAGCATTCATCAAGCATTCCGTGGTTAGAACGTTATTTTTTAATATTAAACAAATAGGTTTTTTAGATAGCAATGGAATATAATTTTTCATTATATTCAAATACCACATTAATTTAAGATGTCATCAATGATGGCAAGACATTTAGGGACACAGTAAACAACTGTTTTCTCTTTTTCTTTCCTCATCATTCTGTGTTAAGATTTCTCTCTCTTTCTCTTTCTCTGCTTCTCTCTCTCTCTCTCTCTCTCTCTCTCTCACACACACACACAGCTGTCTACATTTCTTATTTGTTACTTCCAATGAACTATACTTAATTAAGTCTGCCACTGGAGTAAATGAGTGGGCTCAGAGCACTCTAAAGGCTAAAGAAGAGAAAGGGTTAAGTAAGAGAGGCTTCCTGTTCCCACTGCTGTGTGTTTATCTTACTTATCTGGAATCCCAGATGCTTACTGACTGCTTTAGCTCTATGCATTTCCTTAGGCAGGAATATTACTTGTTCACACTAGGATTGTCTTCCCACTTACAGTTGTTTGCTGACATTTCATTGTCCACACAAAACAGATTGTATTAAAAGAAACTTTAAACAACACAGCAGCTTAAAATGGAAGGAAAATTAGCACTTAAAGGATTTCTCATTGTATCCACTAACATCCTATTCTAAATAGTGAGGAGCACTACAGCTCTTTGTAAGGCTCTCTCAATACCAAATGGTTAAAATGGCGGAATACCTAATAAGCTGAATTAGGTAGTCATGGTGGGTCTTTATAAGGTATAGTTTAAAAGTCAATGTCAGTCTGGGTGTGGTAGTCCACAACTCTATAATCTAGCAGTGGAGAGAGCCAGATAGGTGTCCTGGGTTGAAAAGGCCAGCCCAGGCTACATAACAAGATGCTAAGAACAATAAATCAGTGTCAGGGGAGGTGCCTAAGTCCCAGTCAAGGTAGGTGATGGTATGAACTTGGGGGCTACACATTTCTGCAGCAGTGGCTAGGGTTCCCTTTTTATCAGGTTGTGGTGGACAAAGCAGTGTCACGGTTATATCTATATTTAACTTGTATATTTTCCACAAAACTTTAGGTTTAGGTAGATAAGGCAAATGTCCAGTATTGTACTGAGTTACCCCACAAGATGAATAACCTGTCTGGCAAATAACAAATACATGCACAGGATATGTAGAGCCAGCAGAAGCTTAGGGAAATGACTGCACAATCTCTCTCTCAATAGTCAGCTTTAGGTTTGCTGAGGAGGTCTAGAGACCCTTGATCTCAGAAGTTTTGTGAAGATAGTGTGTAAAAATAATATATGGGGTTTGAGCAACAGTTGTAAAGACAAATTATTTCCAATAACCAGAAGTAAGTGCAGAATCTCAGTGGCAGGTATTCCAAACAAAATTTGATCTATTTTTGAATATGCCACATATCATGATTTTGTTGAAAGGTTGAATGAGTATGTACCTTAATATACTCTTGATTATTTCTTCCCTTAAACTTGGCTAGGCAAATGAAGATAAATGAACAAGTTTCCCTCTACCCCTTTATCTAGAGAAACGGATTTCTCCAGCATGACATGCTGAGTTGCCTGATGCTTCTGGTGTTTCAATGCCAAAATAAATCCCAAGCCACCAGACAGAAGTTTTAGCCAAGGCTTTTGCATGAACAGTTTCTAAAAATGCAGCACTTGGTCTTCCCTTGCTAATGCAGCTCTTGGAATAACACTCTGTCATCTCATAAGAGCACGTGGTAGCAGATAGTTTGTGCTGTCAATTTGGCCACCCACTCATCACTTCCCCAGCACATGTGCCTTTGTCTCTATTGTCTATACCTCTAATTCCAAAACTAGTCTCAGACATCTTCACATGGTTAAGTGATAATTGATTAGGTCCAAGGTGATGCTGTTTCTTTACTTTAGAAAATTAGAAAGATCCCACTTTGGGCAGGGTAAAGAGTAACAAGAGTTCCAGTAATTACCACAAGAAATGACAAATGCAAAAGCATTAACTATTATTTCTATGGTTCTAAGCCTTTATTACTTTTCAGACTTTACATTAATCATTTTGGAAAAGGTAAATTGCAATAAAATTAATATATTCTTTGTAAGATAACCCAAATTTTGCGAACAGTAAAATGTTGGGGGAAATAGGAATTATAGAGACCAAGATATTGGCACTCTGAGGCAGCATTTAGAAACTAATAATCACGGGTGAGGTGAAGATGTCCTGGTGCTTATTTGTTTTGTTTTGTTTTTTTTTTCCTTCAGCCATGCAACAAAGCCTAAGATGGCTAATGTGACATGACACCTTCTAATGTGTTCTGCTTTGTTCAAGCTAGACACGTCTTTTCACAGCAGCATTGTTTAGTGAGCTAGTTAGTAAGTGTACAGAAAGATCTGTAAGGCATGTATGCATGTGTTATCTTAAGCTTTGAACTTAATATGAGAAAAGGAAAGGAAAAGAGGGCTCTTCTACTTCAAAATAAACTGGTGACACTATAACATTTCTATTGACTATTTGAGAATAACCACTGTTTACTGTAGATGGCACAATGGGAAAAGCTCACAATTCACGAGTGTCTAGCATATTTACATAGCTATATTTAAGAAGGAACATTTTTGTTTAAACCATTTACATTTTATTTCATATACTGGTGCTTGTTCTTTTTCTTAAAGGTTCACTTTTATTTTGTATGTGTATGTGCATACGTGCACACAAATGCCGCTGGATGCCGTAAGAGGACATTGGCTCCATCAGAGCAGCAGTTATAGGCAGTGTTCCTGACTGTGGGTGCTGGGAAGTGAACCCAAGTCCTCTGCAAGAACAGCAAGTGCTATTAACCTCTGAGATCGTGCCAGGCTCTGCTGCAGTGGTTCTCAACCTGTGGGCCGTGACCCAACAGACATTCTACAAATCATATATTTACATCACTATTCATAACAGTAGCAAAATCACAGTTTTGAAGTAGCAATGAAAATAATTCTATGGTTGGGGGTCGCCACGGCATGAGGAACTCTATTAAAGTTCATAATTCTACATGCACTGACTTTGAATGTATAGCTTCTGAAAATCATAAACTTTGAATTACATAATGGGTGTGTGCATGTATATGCATGAAAGTAATACAACATATTGAACAAAGAGGTAACAGAAATTATAAAATATATGTAAAGCAAATTTAATCTGTGAGTACAGCACTTTAGAACCAACGTGTATGGGTGGCCCAGTAAGCCCAATCTTAACAGATACTGTCTTTATATTTCTACTTTGCACAAATCACTTCTTTAAAAAATTGCCCATCATTTACTACTCAATTATGCCTACTTAATTCTGACAAGGTTCTCGGACAAGCTGCCACAGTGCCTAACATAGGGATCAGCAGCCTTCTCCCCTCCCCCACCCGAAAGAGAAGGTTAAGTGTTAAGTACTGCCTGAGTACCCTGTGGGTAAATACCAAAGAGAGTTCATCCTGAGGACTGGCTTCTCTGAGCTGCTTTCTCCAGAATTATTCTCTTAGGTTGTGAGCAAGAGTGCGCGCTGCACGCACGCTCACGCGCTTGTGTGCGTGCTCAAGCGCTTCTGAGTAAGCTAGACAGCAAACAATGGGGGTAAAGATGCAGTCTTCCAGAGGAGCTTCGGCTTGGCCTTACTCTTAGAAGGGCCCCCAGAAGCTTCATGGCTGTTCTCGCTAGGTGGAGGAGGTGGCCAGAGAATGACTGGAACAAATCTGGATTTTGTTTTGCTCAGAGGTGTTTACCTGATCATTAGCTGTTTGGTGGCACAGAAAATGTTCAATCCATCCATCTTCCTGTCTAGCGGCTTTTTCTGTTAGCCCATGAATTACATATTTTCACTAACTTAACACATAACCTTGGCCCAGGTGCTCTCACATGCTCCACTAACATGAAAGGCATGTGCTGACTCTGTAACTGGTTTTTATTTCTGTCTGAGGCAGGTTTTAGTTTCGCAGATAAAACATTCTTGACATCTTTAATACCCTTTATAGGGTCTTTTATAAATAATAGTTGTCAGTCAACAGTTTTTCCATAAGCACTGAAATTTTAAAATAGAATCTGGTGGGTGGCTACAGGTTGTTATTGGAAAATAAAAACCACCTATTTACTTGTTTTACCATCAAATGCCTCATTCATTATTTTGCCATTTTGAAAATGTTGTTCTAATGCCCCACAGAACATGTGGCACCAATGAGCTAATCATAGTCAAAGAAAACATATATTCTAAGAGAATTTGCAGCACGATTCCTGGAGTACAGGTTTTAAAGCTTGGTGGTCCATCCTTTAAATCGCCACTGCTTGGCATGGCGCACAAAGCAAGAAAACAAAGTACCTGAGTGTTTGTCAGGAGGATTTGCAGTACTTGGAGAGGGCACCTTAGTAATGAATAAAATTATCAAGACAGTGAGTATCTGTTTAGGTTTATTTTTAAGAGCACGTGTGTCTCTCTGTATGTGTGTCTAGGTATGGGTTTGCGCATTGTGGTGCCGGCAAATGCCTATAAAGGAGTCAGATCCCCTGGAACTGAAGTTACAGGTGCTGGTGAGCCATCATGTGAGTGCTGGTCACAGAACCTGGACCTTCTGCAAAAGGTCTATTAGCTTTTAACTGATTCACCATCCTTTCTACCCACAAGGTGAAGAGTGGGGGACGAAATACATTCTAAAAAACTATCACAAAAAGTGGAAGTATTCTAATGAAGATATGCCTGTCACTTTAGCTATATGACAAAGACAGAATACAGTTCTTCAGAGCCAGAATGGCCGATTGGGCCTAAGTCATGACTTGTCGTGTGATCCGTTAAGGTCTGGGCACTGATTGCCTCATCTGGTAAGTGGGTTATTTATCCATTCACAGCCTATTGATCTTTTGTGTGCCCGGGACTGTTCTAGACTTCTGAAATTGATCAGGGTGTAGGGGAATGATTAGAAAAATCTCTACTCTTATAAGTTTATATTTGAATGAAAGAAGATATATAATAGAAAGTAAATATACATTATAAATAGCATATAATGAGTTTGTTGCCATTGGTTCATTTTTTTGTTGTAAACTTTCAAGGCACATGCTTTTTAAACTTTGAAACGAACTTTTTCGTATCTCTGCTACTTCATTAGTTTTCTATTTTTAAGTTAATTGTTAAAAGGGAGAAACAGTGAACAGGACAGGAGCCTACCACAGAGGGCCTCTGAAAGGCTCTACCTTGCAGGGTGTCGAGGCAGATGCTGAGACTCATAGCCAAACTTTGGGCAGGGTTCAGGGAATCTTATAAAAGAAGTGGGAGATAGTAAGACCTGGAGAGGACAGGAGCTCCACAAGGACAGCTACAGATCCTAAAAGTCTGGGCACAGGAGTCTTTCCTGAAACTGATATTCCAGCCAAGGACCACTCATGGAGATGGCCTAGAGTCCCTGCCCAGAGGTAGACTATGGCAGTTCAGTATCCAAGTGGCCTCCATAGTAATGGGGACAGGGACTGTCTCTGACATGAACTGATTGGCCTGCTCCCCCTGAGTGGGGAGCAGCCTTACCAGGCCACAGAGGAAGACAATGCAGCCACCTCTGATGAGACCTGATAGACTAGGGTCAGAGGGAAGGGGAGGAGGACCTGCCTTTTCAGTGGACTGGGAGAGAGACATGGGTGGGGAAGAGGGAGGTAGGTACAGGGGGGATACAAAGTGAATAAACTGTAATTAATAAAAATAAAAATAAAAATAATAAATAAATTAAATAAATAAATTGGAAATAAAAGGTAGTATACAAAATGAATGGGCATAATTCTGACATTCCCTGCATTCATGCCAGCACACTGTTTTTGTCCTTCCTCCCTTCCTCTCTTTTCCTCCTACCCTACCCCCTCCTCCTGATCCCTCCTCACAAAAGCTGAAATTAGATAACTAATAAATTGGACAATGAACTGAATAGACAGTTCTCATAAGCACAAGCAAATGGCCAACAGATATTTGAAAAAGTGTTCTGTTTCCATAGTCATCTGGGAAATGTAAATTAAAACTGTTTGAGATTCCATTCTACACCATCCAGAATGGTTACCTCAGTCACATGACAACAAATGTTGCTAAACATGCAAGGAAAGAGAGGCCCCATTGACACTGGTAGAAGTGTAGCTGGTACAGCCACTGGAAACCTGCATGCTTCCTTCAGAAACGAAAGCAGCGCTGAAGCTGTGCTCACCTGGGTATATGCTCAGAGACTAAGTCAGCATGCCACAGGGCCTTGCACACCCTCATTTGTAGCTATATTATTTCTCCTTAGAGGGAAGAAACCGGCTGAGATGTTCACCAACAGATTATGGACATGTAAAGAAAAATGAAATCTGTCATGGACTAACACAGAGGACCCCCCAAAAAAACTCACACAGCTAGTCACCTAATTTTCAACAATGGTGGCTAAGACATACAGAGGGTAGCATAGGAGGTGTCATTTGTCATCATATGTTTCTGGGAAAACTAAATAGCCATATGTAGAAAAATATGTTTCTGACTGTGCACAAAAAACAATTCAAAACGAGTCAAAGATCTCAATTTTAAACTTAAACTGTTATTTTTTCTTGCCCGTTTGCAAGCTTACTTGCAGCTCTCATTCAAAAACTTGACTCACTTTTTCATACTATGTTTTAAAAACAATTTTAGATTCACAGTAAAATTGGAAGGAAGGAACAGAATTTATTTCCTGAATTCCCACATGGGTTCTTCCAAATTCCAAAATGTACCAAAAAAGTACATTGGTTATAACTGATTAACCAGTATTAATATGTCATAATCACCCAAAATCTTCACATTAGAGCTCATTGATGATATATTCTGTGGCTTTGAAAAAAAAATAAAATGATGTGTAGCTGCCATTAGATTACAATACAGGATACTTAAAAATCCTCTGTGCTCTCTGCGCACCCCATCCTCTCCCAAGTCTTTTTTTTTTTTAATTTTATTTTTCTTTTTAGTTACATTTAGTTAACTCTGTGTCACAGCTGTATCCCGCTCCCTCATTCCCTCCCCAACCCCGCACTCCCTCCCTGGTCTCCTCCCTGCCCCTTTCCAAGTCCACTGATAGGGGAGGACCTCCTCCCCTTTCATTTGACCCTGTTTTATCAGGTATCTTCAGGGCTGGCTGCAAAGTCCTCCTCTGTGGCCTAACAGACTGCTCCTCCCCTGGGGGGTGGGGTGTCAAACAGCCTGCCCTTGAGATCCTGTTAGAAATAGTCCGTGTTCCCCTTACTTTGGAAAACTACTTGGTTACTGAGCTACCACGGGCCACATCCGAGCAGAAGTTCTAGGTTATATCCACAGGGTCTTTTCTGAGACTGACACTCAACCAAGGACCATCTATGCATATAACCTAGAACTTCTGCTCTCCCAAGTCTTAACCCCTGATGATCTCTGATTTCTTCCTGTCTCTACAGATTGCCTTCTCCAGAGTGCTATGTAACCAGAACCATGCATTTCTGTAACTCTTTTCGACTTGCTTCCTCCAATTCAATAATACAGATTTAAGGCACCTCCCTTCCCTTTTCTTTCCTCTTCCTCTCTGCTCTCCCCTTTCCCTCCCTCCTCTCTCCTCTACTTCCTTCTCAATATTTATATTAATATTAATATTAATATTTAATAACAGTGAACACATTCCATTGTCTGAATGTCCTACAGCTTTAGTTTGCAGCAAATTACCAAATTTTCTTCCAATACAGCTATGCCACTTTACATTCCTACCAACAATGAAGGAGAATTCTGCTTGCTTCTCTTTATTGTCACTGTTTGGTATTAGCTTCACAGGTGATCTCACTAGGCTCCTCTCAGGGACCTAGCAGTATATCCTGCTCCCATCACCTGCCTTCGCCTCCAGGTGAGCCAGGTGTGTGCTGCTTAGAAAAGGACTGCCTGACACCCAACCCTCTCTGTTCCCAGCACTTCCTATTTCTCCCTTCTTCGGTTCTCTGTCCCACTTCTCTGCACTCATAGCTTTGCTCCCGTCTGTCTGCCTGTCTACGTGTCCAGTCACCTGCCTCTTCCCCTTATCCAGGTCCTCACTCCTCTCCCTTCCACCAATAAACCTCCTTATGCCAGATCAGCTGCATGGCATAATTTCTCAGGGGCACACCTTGGCAGGGGCCCGCCATGGTACCCCATCTCGACATCATTTTTCATTACAATCAGTCCAATGGATTTGGGCCATTCCTTATGTAATAATCCTTGTTTTAGTTTGTGTATTCCCTATGGTATAGGGTGTAGAGTGTCTTTTAATATGCTTATTTGCCATCAGCGTATCATCTCTGGTGAGGCATCTGCTAAGAACTTTGGTCCATTCTTAAATTGGTTGTTCATTTCCTTATTGTTGAACTTTAAGGGCTCTATGGTTATATCAGATAATTAGGTGTTTTGTTTTTTAATCAGATGCAAACAGTCTCTTTGAGCAAATGTTGTCTGTAGTCAGTATGTCTAAATCATCCATAATGAAACATGCTTATTCAGGCTTCAAGATGTCCTACTATTTCTGAACAGTGGTCCTAGCCATACTCTGCTCAATGCACATTAGTTCATGTTTACCTTTTCATAATCTCCTTCACATTTGTGTTTCTGTGCTGTTACTGAAACATATTTTTCTAACTTCTTGGTTAGCTTAGCATTCACTGGTGCAGTTCTCCAGTGTGTTCTGTATTACTCTGACTCTGAAAGGTAGACCACAAGAGTTCTAGGGTCAATTAATTTTAAGGACAAGTGTACTTTCTATCCTCATTGGAAGTTCACTATGCTTACGATCATTTCTAACTTTCTGAGTGAGAAACATTACTCTTTTCCCAGCATACTCAAGACTAACGTCACCATCAGATAGAAACTCACTGCCATTCTTCAGAATTAGCATCCCAGGGATCATACTTTGGAAAATGGTTAGACATCTCAGTAAGAAATCCAGAGAAAAGGGTTCCAAGATGGGTATGTTTGCAAAACACTGGACAAAGCAGCCCATCTCCAGCTGTTTAGACTTCTCATCAGTTAATAGCAATAATACCAGGTGCTCCAATGATTAGTTTAGGTTTCATTTGGTATTTCTAATATAAAGAGAAATGAAACTGAAAAAAGGCATATTTTAAGAGTATCACTAGTGCAGTTTTAAACTGTGCTCTTTGTTTTTGATTAGTTTTTACTTCTTATCTCGTAATATTCTGAAGTCACATTTATTCTTAACCAAATGTAGTAGATGATCGCCACACTCAGGTTCCCTCTCCAACTGCGGAATGTGCACTTGCTACCCACACCTGAGCATAAAGAGTCTCCTTCTATAGGATGCTGTCCTCCACTTTACTCCGTCTTCTCCCTCTTTGCTATCTGGGGCACTCACAGGAAACTGCCTCCTCCCTGGAGAAGAGCATACAAGGGCACAGGCTGCCCCCAGAATCTGTAGCTATGCAAGGTGCAGGCTGTCCCAGTGCCCGGCACTTAGCAGGAACCGAATTCGATTGTTCTATTTTTCTGAATTACATCATCCTGTTTTCAATTTTTGTACCCACAGTCCTGGGGAAGGGCCCCTTCTTTCATCCCGAATGTGTTTATCATCAGGGTTCCCACAACATAATCCTTCACTGGCTTTGCTTTGGTTCTAGTTCTGAGAACAAATTGTCCTGCGGTTCAGGGCACTGCCTGCTTCCCTACTGGGATTTGGGCTGTCTCTTTCTGCTTATTTCCCCCTTTTCCTTTACTGAAGTCAGATGCAAATCAGTAGGAGTAGGCGAAATTTCAGGCTTTCCTCTCCTTTTGAATTAATTGCTCCTTGCTTTGACTATTGTTTTTCATTCATTTCATTTTTCTCTGTACATTCCTGTTTGAAGAAATGAAGACATGGAGAAATGTAAGCTAAGAAAGTTTTCTTTAGAGAGGAAAATCTCATGTTTCAAAATCATTGTCCTATTAATTTCGCAAAAGCCCAATGTCCCACACAATATGTCACAAGAGATACAAGTGATTCCTAAAGGCTGCCAGAAAGAGAAGATTTCCTTGTTTTTAATTGCTGGATAGTATTCCTATTGTGTAAATGTACCATGATTTCTCTATCCATTTCTTGGTTGAGGGATATGTAGGTTGTTTCCAGTTTCTGGCTATTACAAATAAAGCCACTATGAACATAATTGAGCAAATGTCCTTGTTGTATGATGCAGCATCTTTAGGGTATATGCCCAGGAGTGGTATAACTGGATCTTGAGGTAGCACTATTCCTAATTTTCTCAGAAAATGCCAGATTGATTTCCAAAGTGTTTGTACAAATTTATATTCTCCATGGGGGTTCCCTAGTAAGGGGAACAGGGCAGTCTCTGGCATGAACTGCCTGTTCTTTGATCACCTCCCCCTGGTGAGGTGGCCTTACTAGGCCACAGAAAAAGAGGATCCAGACAGTTCTGATGAGACCTGATAGACTAGGGTCAGATGGTAGGGGAAGAGGTCCTTCCCTATCAGTGGACTAGGGGAGGGACATAGGGGGAGGAAAAAAAGAGATGGTCGTGCCTGTAGGAGATGAGGGAAGGGGTTACAGCCGGGATACAAGATAAATAAATTGAAATAAATAATAATACATGGAAAAAATGAGATTTGTTGGATAGTAGATCATAGGACTGTAAAGTTAAAGGCTTGAGGAAGGTATAACTGAGTCCTAGATGCCACTTGGTGGCGGGAACAATAAAGAAAAAAGGGATAATAAGTATAATTATCCCACATTTCTGTCTCTCTCATAAAGGGCATGGACCTCAAGGACAATAGAGACCTATAGGCTGAATTCGTCTGTTGGGCATAAAATAATCGTTCAGTTTTGATTTGGAGAGGTTGAGCCTACCTACGTGCATGAGTGTCTCCCACTGAGCGAGATGCCCAGCCCTGGAAGTCGTTTTAATAGTTACACACCCCTCTTAGGACTGGCAGAGCACCGAACAGCGAGGGTTAGAATTCCAAACCCCTATTTACTGTTGGTAAATAGTGATCCTTTTGTTTGTTTCTTTGTTTGCTTGCTTGCTTATAGGACTCCCAGAAACTAAGATTGAAAAAATTATTTTCAGAGTGTTTGTAATACTCATGAATTCTGTTACTGCAGTACATTTTATTGTTACTTAAATTATTCATTCTAGTAGCAGCATGTAAATAATTATAGAAGCTAGGGATAAAGAATTAACTTTGACAACTTCTATAACTACTTTTTTATTATATATTTAGAAATTATTGAGTCTGTTTCTAGAAAAGATAAACCATCAATTGTCCATGTCTCAAACTGTTCACTTAAAAAAAAAAAAAACTTGATTCTTACCTTCATCCACTTAGTTTATTTAAATATACTTTGTGTGTTGTAACTTCTTTTTATTAGCAGAGTTGGTAATATAATACAAATATTATATTCTTTCTACAAATGGAAAAACCATGACAGAAGGAAACCATTATAGTTTTGGTAACCTAGAATACAAATTATACTGTTTCTAAAAGACTGCACTTTGCTACCTTCTACTTACTGGTTGTTGTTCTCCACACCTTACCCACATTATGTCTAATTTTCAAAACAACCCTCCAAACAGATGCCATTCTCTTTTTAGGAATGTGGAGTAGAGAGTTGATTGTTGTCTTTGTTCGGCTTTATTGCTGTGATAAAACACCATGACAAAAGCAACTCCGCTGAATAAAGTTTATTTGGCTTACCCATTTACAGTTCATCATGAGGGAAGCCAAGACGGAAACTCAGGGCAGGAATCTGGAAGCAGTAACTGGCGCAGAGACCGCAGAGAGTGCTGCTTGCCGGCTCGCACCGCCAGGCTTGCTTAGTTGACTTTTCATAGCTCCCAACAATATTATGCTATAGCAAATTAAAATGAACCACTCTAGGCAGTCTCAAACAGGAAATGGGATGACTAGTCAAACTTAGGTTCCAGTCTAGACCTTGTTCCCAACTTTGAAGGCCTGGACTGTATTTACATATTTATTAGCAACTACATTTTTAATTTCAGTTTTTTTTTTTTTTCATTTCAACCGTAATGCCACAGATCCAAATGATAGAACTAATAAGCAAGTAGTTTCCTCTGGAGAAAGATGAAAACTACTCATTTTCAGAGAGAATACACAAAGAAGAAAAATATATAAAAATTGTGTTTAAGCCCAGAGACCGACAAAAGCATATGTTTTGAATGTATTCAAAATATTATATTTGTGAAATGACCCTCAGAGTACACAGAGTGCAGTTTGCTGAGACCTAGATAGTTTGCTAATGGCTACAAAACTTTGCATTAATATTCAAAATTGCCAAGTTTGGAAAAAACTGTCTTACCCCAAGCAATTTCACTTCCAATTACAAACAGAAGTAAAAGCAAGTTTTCATTCTTCTCTCATAAGTAGCCTTTGGGTTGCTTTGAACTCCTTTTCTTCAAGAGCTTACTTGTGAATTTACCCTTGGAACTTATTTGGGGTAAAATGTGTTAATCACAACTCTAATCCTCACTGTATATTTTTATTTCCAGTGATCTGGAAAGTTACACTGCTTCTCAAATCTAGTGTGTCTTGTATGTTGCAAAGTGGGGGCAAAGGACTTGAAAACTGCACAGATAACCAGCTTTAGTCAATAAGAATAATTGTAAAACTGTGAGAGGCTTGAAGGGGCAGAGTAAAGCTTGGTGATTTGTTCTTACTTGGTTACAGTCAGCACTGAGGCCCCAAGGAAGTAGTTATAGTATGAGCTAATACTGGGGTCCCCCAAGTAGACAACAAACTGGCATCAGATATGCAAATGTTTTGCTGGATGGAAGCAATGCTAACCTCATAGGTGAGGTCTGTGTACAATTGTAGAAGGTCCTGTGGTAAAAAAAAAAAAAAAAAGCCCCGGGTTTAAGTGTGTGCATCATGGACTTTTCTTACCTCTCAAATTCATATTGAACCCTACATCTCTGTATAGTATTAAGACATAGGGTCTTGAAAAGTAATTTAGGACATGAGGGTTTAAGATGTATAGAGTTAGTGCTCATGCAAGATAGGACAGTAAAGAGATTGTCTTGCTCTCCTCCCTGTGAGAATATAGTGAGAAGACAGTGGTCGGCAAACCAGTAAATGGATCCTTGCTATACCAGACCAACTAGCACTTTGAACTTGGGCTCAGCCTTTAGCATTGTGGGAAATGATGTTCAAGTCCTCCGGTCTATGATATTTTGTTATAGTAGCCAGCACTAAGATACATGGTATTTTTATTTTCTACTCAAATTATGCAACAGTTCCTAGGGTGAAAGCAAAAAAGAGGAAGGTTAAGTGGAAGCATCCTTTTCCATGGCAGGATCCATGTCCAGAGGGTGCTGGAGATTTCTCAAGCCAAATCCAGCAGTCTGAGGAACTTGGTGTCACACAAGATCTGGTCAGTGAGTGTCACAGTAGCCTTGTAGCCCAGCTCAGTTGTGCACTGTGGCTGGAGCTCTTTGACACTGTTAAATGTTCTCTATTCACTTGCTCCTTGTTGAATCTAAGATTTTGTAATTTATGTCAGTATTTATACTACTTCTTTTTTAATTTAATTTTTATTTTTCATATATTAATTACAGTTTATTCTCTTTGTATCCCAGCAGTAGCCCTCTCCCTCACCCCTTCCCAGTCCCACCCTCTCTCCCTCATCTCCTTCCATGCCGTTCTCCAAGTCCACTGATAGGGAAGGTCCTCTTCCCCTTCCACCTGACCCTAGCCTATCAGGTTTCATCAGAACTGGCTGCACTGTCTTCCTCTGTGGCCTGGTAGGGCTGCTCCCCCGTCAGGAGGAGGTGGTCAAAGAGACAGACACTGAATCCATATCAGAGACAGTCCCTGTTCCCCTTACTAAGGAACCCGTTTGGATACTGAGCTGCCATGGGCTACATTTGAGCAGGTCATATCCATGAATGGTTTTATACTACTTCTGTATATCTGTATGGCTGCTGCCATGAATTGTCAACTACAGTTTAAAACAGCACACATTTCTATCCTACTAGTCCACCCGAAGTCAGACATGCATCTGATCGGCCAACTCAGGGTGCTGACCTTCCTTTCTGACAACTTTAGGAGAGAATGCATTGTGCTGTTTTCCCTCTTCTGGAGGGCTCTGGAATTCCATATTCCTAGCCTTCTTCCTACAGAGTACATATATCTTATGAGCTTTTATTCCGCAGACAGGAATCAGCCTAAATCACAGCTGGAAATTTTCTCTGATTTTAAAAAGACTAGATTTGGCCTACTTTACAGCTCAAGCTAATTTTTCCATGTAAAATCATTTCACCAATTGCAAGAATAGAATGGTTCTTTAGAGCCTGTTATTCTGCTCACTGTATTACCTTTTGTTCCTGTAAACCAATTCCCCCACATTTCTCTCTCATTTTTTTATTATCAAAATTATTTCTATAAGAGAATGTTTTGTTTGACTTGAGACTAACTAAGTAATGGGGGAAAGGTGGCATTTTGTAACATCTACAATAAATTCTACAAGTGTCAAGTAAATGTTCGAATGAATGAATCAATGAACAGAACATTCTTTTTCACTTCAAACTAATGGTAAGACACAATAAATGATAACCATAAGGTCACTACTTGCATATGTGTTGCCTTTCTCTCCTTTTATTTGAACATAGTGCCTTTCGAGTTAGCCTTTACACTAGAACAAAACTGAACTTTGTTAAGAAGTCTGTAACCGAGTATTCCACACTAGTGGCAATTTCTCTGGAGTTACACAGTGTGGGTTCTGGGAACCAAAACCTAGTTCTCCACAAGAGTTGTGAGAGATCTTAACACTGCATCATCTCCCCATGCCACAATTGCTGTTCTTTAAAAGGCTTCTAGGTAATTCCAATAGATAGGGTTATGATATTTTATATGCCTTAAAACATGTCACTTACATGTTAAACTAGTGCCATTTTAAGTGAATTGCCCTTAATCAATGAGAGGTTTCCACAGTAGATGCTTGTTGTTTTGAAAAATTTAGAATGATGAAAAGCTAATGATTTTGTTTATCACAGATAGCTCTCCATGACCTTCAGTCAGACATTTAAAAGCATTAGTGATTAATGTGATTTACTCATGTTTTCTCTGCAAAAGACAAAGTATTATAAAAACTCGAAAAGTAGTGACATCGCAGATACTAGAAGAAAACAACTAACAAACCAAGCTGATATTAAAATTGTACAAGTGGAAAAATAATTCATAATTAGAATATCTAAGATAAATATGCATGGAGAATCCATAATTGTAAAAGAGAAATTGTAGGATACCTTTTCTATTAAATTTCTATGTTAAATTTCTATGGTCCTAAGATTTCCCAGTTATTACATTAAATTGAATAAAACAGCACTGCTTTAACAAGTTGATGAGTATAAAAGAGCATCATAAAAATAATCCCAAAAGAAGACTCAAGCCAGACATTAAAGGGTATCATTTCAGACAAACTTGAAGAGCCACTTGACCCGGCACTGGGAAAACGGAAAGAGAGCTTCATTCATTTGCTTATTTAACTGTTTTTAAAGACATAATTACTTCTATTAAATTATTGCTGCAGAGGAAGGACAGTAACATGAGAACCAGTGAAAAGAGGGGACCGTAAGGCAATGGTAACTCATCTTGAAAATTTCAAGAGCTAAATAATGTTGAACACAAGGGCCATGCTAGCTTGCTTTTGTTTACCGCTGGGGACTGAACAGGAGGTCCATGGGGCTGTAGTCCTAAGGTCATTGATCTATTGGATCAATGGGCCTGACTGTCATTAGATTCCATGATTTAGCGTGAGCTATGGGAAGATGGACACCCATGACACTAATGGACACTATTTTCTGTGCTTAGTGTCAGTAGATGGCTGGCTCACCTCTTAACTTGGACTCCCCCAGTGCCTACTATAGAATAGATTTTGTGATAAAGCTGCCCTGAAAGATCAGAAGCATATACCTACATATGATGTTGAGACTCATTGCTTTATTTTCCACAGTGACTATGAAACAAAAGCCATTTAATGGTCATTTTGTTGAAGTCCTGAATAAGAACTGGTAAAAAGGAAGTTGCTTATTACATATTCTTTTTATTCTTACACAGAAATAAGTTTCTCCCTCTTTCTCTGTCCTTTGTTTCTGCCCTGCTCTCCTGATGGGAATAAACAGGACAGAGTCTGTTCTTCATCTGCAACCATCTTCAAGCCACTGCATTTTCTCTTCATGTCCCCTTTTCACACCGTGAACAGATAACACAGCTGTCTAGGGGGATTACATAGCTCCCAATCACAACAGCTCACCACTTAGATTATTTTTACTAATTTATTAAAGAGTCATCATTGATACCAGTCAGTTAGGAGACAAAATATCATCTTCATGGGGCACTCGCTGTCCCTAGAGTTACCAGTGTTGTGAGTGGCTCACTCATAACCATGTGTGATCAAACAAACATGTTCTTCCTTCCATGGACGGAGGGATCCCCATCTCCTTCCGATAGGTGCCATGCTCCCCTTGTAGTTTTGCTTTGTTCTTGCAGAGCCCTTCTAACATGGTAAGTGTAGGGAACGGATTGTCAGCCACATTTAGGGGATTGATAGAAGTGTTTCTTTCCCTCCGCATAAATTTAGCATAAAGTGAAGTTTCCTGGGGCTTTTTACACACAGAGGGCTGTTTTTGTTCCACATTAGTTATCAGTTATGATGAACACAATAATAAAATGTGTTGTCTGGCAATGAACATAGCAATCCCTCATACCCAATTTGTCTGTTTTGCTTTGGTACAACCTCAATCAAAATGGAGTTAATCAGGAGTGACCTCATAGGGTCAGTAACTCTAAAATTAATTCTGGTTTTAATGATATATGTCTCTGATTTATACCTTAAAAGTGTGGACCACCTGTGTTGTTGACTGGTTGTGATCATCTTGAGACCTAAGGGATTTCTACCAAGAGAAAACCCAGACATGCAGGATACATGTTTCTTTAAAGTGATGCTATAAAATTATTTTCTCAGTTAAATCTAAGTGATTCACTTTTTATTTTTAAAGCCATAAAACGTGTGGCTTTAAGATGATTGAATATGTTTATGATTTGTTTTCACTGGCCTCTTTCCTTATTACCCTTCTCCAGTGACACCATTCACCTAGCGTAACCACAAGGCTTAAAGCGCATTTTGGAGACGGGGCCACATTTGGCATTGGGCGATAGCTTGCAGTAATACAATTTTATAGAAAATAGCAGTATTAATTAGCTATGTTCTGGTGAACTGGAAGTACATGTTTATGATTATTGTCTAAAGCCAAAGAGGAAAATGTAAAAGCAATAATAAATACGTTCTTTTTCATTCCACTATACCAGCTTAGGCAAAATTTTGACTGGAAAAGCATAAGTGAGTAATTAGATAATTGCTGCCTTGATTGAGCTTAATAGGAAACATTTCAATTAGGCTAAAACTATACAGAAAGGAAGTGGGTTTTTTACAAAGGGAAACATTCCTTGTCATGCAACTGTCAGCTTGTGCCCACACTAAGAGATGGGATTAAGTGGATCTGTGCAGAGGAAACAAAAAAGAAATGATTGCTGTAATTAGACGTATACTTAAACACTGTGTCTTCTGATAGAATTTCTTGATGATTCTAACGTTGATAACATAGCCCCTATCAATGCCTGTAACAAATTACTGCCTTAAATCTACCACAATGCAAGTTCCTGGGGAAAGAAAGTCATAATTTTCCCATAGTGCAAAGATTAACATTCTGGAGTTGCGGTTGTCTCCAAGCCACCTGCATGTTAACCAATAATCAGAAAAGCCATTTGGGGCTGGTCCACGTGGTTAAGAGTTTCTCCCTAGCATACCTGGGGTGTGTATCTGTTTGCTGACTCAGAACCTGAACCAGATGTTAAAAAGCTCCTTTCTTGGGTGGGTATCCTAGGAACCGTGTTATTCTTAATATCCCGGGGTTTGAGGTATTAGCATGACCTCTCTGACCTGTTCACCTAGGACACTTAAACTTTTGATGAGTGCATAGCTCCACCCACAGGACACTAAATTCTTTGACTTGGTTTAGCCACTGATGCCACTTCCTGCCCAGTCCCCCAGCAAGGTTGCACAAAGTCTTGGACATATAGACAATAAATCCTTAATGCTCTTTTGATGTTTCCCGCTAAACCAAGGATAGATAAATGATTGATAAAAGCCACTATGCCACTCATTTGGAGATGAAGATGTTAAAAATTCTTATCTTGCATGTACTGTGTAGTGCTTACTAGCATGGACTCTGAAAGCAAGTGAGGCTGGTTTAAAATGTGGGCGCTGTTGCTAGCTGTGTGATCTTGGAAAATGTACTTAACTTTTCAAGCCTGTTTCTTGTACATGAAATGGAAATAACCACCACCTCCATCTCTAGATGTTGGTGGGGAATTCACAAAAAATAAAATGCTTACATGGCTTTCTTTTTGCACAGCTCAAAAATCCTCAGCTGCTATTTTTACTGTAGAGTGACAATTCCCAAAAGCGAGCCCAGGCTTTTGAAGTTGATAATACCAAGAGTTCACATTTCTGTGTTCTTCTCCTACAATAAGGTAGTCTATTGTTTTTCGTGCTGGGTGCCACCATCATTTCCTTTCTGACCCAGATTGGCAAAATATAAAACGAGTATGCAGCCAGAGGAGCCAAAACCAAGATGAGCTGGTCCCCATTAACAGTCCTCCCAGCCTGCCTGCTGAGTGTGGCTCTGCAGCCTCCCACTGTGGTCCTCAGCTCTTTACAAAAAGCAGCCCTGTAGACTTATACCCAGGGAGAGCCATCGTGTGCCTGTGTGTGTGTGTGCGTGTGTGCGCGCGCGCGCATGTGTGTGGTGTGATGCTCTCTCGGTGCTAATGACTGAAAATTCTCCATTTGGCTATTTACATTATTGGGACTTTAACATAAAACAGGCTTCAGACATATTTAACTTTTACAAGAGTCCATCTGAAGGGACAACTGTAAAATGTTTGGTAGAATGGTTTTCACTGATGTGTTTTCCAGCACATGGGAGCAACAACTCCAAGTTCTCTGACCATAAAATTAAAGAGCCTGGGACAGGGCTGACTTTACATTCTCAAAACGGGGTCAATAATGTAGTTTGTGTGGTAGCCATGGCAGTGAAAGTTTCTTTTAGGGATAATTTATAAGCACGTCACTTCCTCGTACGGAATTATTATTTTTGTCTGTACTTTAAACCCAGCAGCAGTAGGTTGGACTGAAGAGGATTGCAGACTCTCATGCAGGGTCTGCACCTGATTTAGATTTCCCTTCGATGAGAAGATGAGCTAATCAAGGTGTACTTGAAGGAAGACCGGGAGACGTGCTTTCGGGGGCAGGAAGGCTGTGGCTCTTGACAGACTTGGCTTCTTGGAAATCGCAGCTGAAGTTTTTCAGTCCTTGCTTGTGCCTGGACTGGAACAAGTCTTTCTCTCCAGTCTGGAATCTCAAGTGGCAGATTCCAATCTCAGGTCAAGACTTAGGTGTTGGGTGCTGAAGGACAGGAAATGCTTGTCTGTTTCTAGTCAGCCCTTTCATGTGTGGTTCAGCATTTGGCATAACATCTGGGAAAGAGGAGAGGTGGTGGGCAGCTGGGAGGAGTGGAGGGAAAGGAAATTGGTCAGGAAGTATTGCATGAGAGAAGAATCTATTTTAGAAAAAAAGAATATATATATGTATATATATATATATATATACATATATATATATATATGTATGTGTGTACTTTCTCTAGAAACTCCTCTGACAGCTCAACTGCCTGACAGCAACTTGACACGCTGCCAGGGAGCAGTGTCTGTGAAAGGTTTAAGATAAATATCAATGGTAATATTTTCCCCAAAACCTTTGTGTGCTCTTCACCTTCCTCCCCACCCCTCACTTTTTAAGGAAAGTTACATGCTCGCATTCTAACTTGTCCCAATAGAGAGTCAATTACAAAAAGTTGGCCATAAATCCAATCCAAGCAAAACAGAGAAGGGACTGAGAAGGGACTGTAGTATTAGATACCAGGGGTCTCTAGAACAGTATTAATGTTCAGAACGTGTCAGCTGTGAACCTAGGGCCTTTAAGTGAGATTTTAGGACTTGTGTTTTTCCAGTGTGGCCCCAGATGAATACCAACCAGGTATGTTTATATCATTATTCCCCCACGCGCAGCTTTTTATAAAGTTAATACTGGGCCATAATTAAGAATTCATAAATAACATGATTTTAAAAGTTCATCAAGAAGCTGCTTATATTCAAAACCCATGCAAGCTCTTCACCACCTCTTGGTTGTATACCTAAGCAATTTTAATATCTAGCATTCACACCCTGGGCTCTTAGAGTTCAGATATTAAGCTGAGAGAATGCTCACAGAATTGATAGTAATGATAAAGCTATTCCTTAAAGGTGAGCATTTGTGTGTGGCTACTCTCAGAGAACATCTCTTTCAAATCATCTGCATTTTGGCTTGTTAATGGTTTAGCGAACCCAAACAGTGGGGGCAGACTTTGTGAACCATAGAAGAGACAGACTGAACCCCAGCAGGACTCGCTTGTTCTGGGGGGGGGTTGGAGAGCAAGTACTAAGTGCTCTTCACCCCTCATTCCGCAGGAACTAAGATCCCTGCTTTCTTGTCTTGCATTGACAAATATGAAATATGGTCACTTTAAAGACAAAGCAGCAGGGACTCCTTGAATGGTCACGATTGCTTTAAATAAAGCTTCTATTTTCTGGGACAATTTTCTCTTGCCTCAAAGACATTCCGTCAATGTGCAACATAAATGTTCATCCAGTTATTACCAAACTACGTGATATTTAGAAGGCAATTGAAATTCTTTCCATTGAATTTTGAATTTCTTGTAAGTCTTATAAGGTCAGAGTGGTTAATTACAGACTTAGATGACAAATTCCAGCTCTTACATCACAAAATCTATGAGCCAGGTTATCCATTAAACTTCATCGTTGGCTGTGAATCAATATCATCTGGGGAGCTTTAAAAAAATGCCAGATACTTGAGCCCGTATAAGAGATTCTGATCCAATAGGTCTGCGTGAACCTGCTAGAAAATTTTTAGAGAACAGATGTATACCCGGGGCTGAAGTCTTCTGCAACAGATAGTTTACTCATTGCCAGACTTGACTGGGTTCCTAGATAGAGCAGTCTGATCTAACTAAACACTAGTGAAATATATGTAAGTAAACCTTCCCATTTAGGCTTCCATGTCCTGCAAATCCCTGCATATCCTACCCTCATCTGGCACTTTGTAAGCTCTATGCATTCATATCCTGCAAACCTTTGTTATCCTAACCTATGACTGGCACTTTAAAGGCCCTATAAGTTCATGCTTCCAGATCACAGACTTGCAAACAATCACAATGCCAGCTCAGCGGGACCGATAGGAGAGTCTATGTGTCGGTACCTGTTGGAGCACACTCTCTTATTTTGTCTAGTTCTTTAGATACTTACATGTATAGAGATTTGAGCTTTAGAGAAAGAAATAATTAGGTGATGAGTAATTAATGGCATTTTAAGTGAGTCCAACAAGGCTTACCTTCCTTGTTAAAGAACGGACATGTATGACTTAAGAGATGGCTCTTCACATCAGAAACAGTCCCTGTTCCCCTTACTATGGAACCCATTTGAATACTGAGTTGACATGGACTACATCTGAGCAGGGGTTTTAGGTTATATCCATGCATGGTCCTTGGTTGGAGAAACAGTCTCAGAAAAGGCCCCTGGGCCCAGATATATTTGATCTTTGTGGAGCTCCTGTCAATGGCTGGATATTTGACCCCCCACCCTGAGGGAGGAGCAGCCCTGGCAGGCCACAGAGGAGGACATTGCAGCCAGTCCTGAGGAGACCTGATAAGCTAGGGTCAGATGGAAGGGGAGGAGGACCTCTCCTATCAGCAAACTTAGAGAGGGCAGGGAGAAGATGAAGGAGGGGATGGGATTGGGAGGGAATGCGAGAGGGGGCTACAGCTGGGAGTAAACAAATAATAAAAGTAAAAAAATGTAATTAATATAAAAAAAACCAAAAATTTAATTTAAAATAAAAAGAGAAAGAGATGGCTCTTCCCAAGGACATGCTTCCACAGTGAATAAGAGAAAGGCTATTCTGCATATACAGGCCTTTTGAGGTGCTGCTCTGATCTTCTTTCTGTGGGTTTACCTGGAAGACTAGCCTGATGCCCTGGTCTCTTTTTTTAAATTTTATTTTATTTTATTTTTGTTGTTAGTTACATTTTATTAACTCTGTATCCCAGCTGTATCACACTCCCTATTCCTTCCCAATCCCACCCTCCCTCCCTCATCTCCTCTCTGCCCCTTGCCAAGTCCACTGATAGGGGGGACCTCCTCCCCTTCCATCTGACCCTGTTTTATCAGATATCTTCAGGACTGGCTGCAAAATCCTCCTCAGTGGCCTAGCAGGACTGCTCCTCCCTTGAGGGGTGGGGAGGTCAACGAGCCTGCCATTGAGTTCCTGTCAGAAATAGTCTCTGTTCCCCTTACTATGGGAAACCAATTGGTTACTGAGCTACCACGGGATGCCCTGGTCTTTGTACTGAGGTAGCCCAGTGACTTTAGGAACCAATGAAGAGGAACACTGCCATGTATCACTTAACAGTAAGGCTCTCTCTGAGATGTATGTCTGCTGATCTTATTATTGTGTGACTATTACAGTGTGTATGTACACAGCCTGATGGTGGTCACAAGGGGAGAAAATCTTATGAGACTCTTGTATGATCGGTCACTCATCAGTACACACAGAGTGTACGACCATGCTCAAAAAATGTTCAAACACGCGGGAAAGAACTGCTGTAGGAGCACAGAGAAACAAGCTCTCTTACCCAACCGGATGCACTATAAGCTTATCCTTATTTTCTGCTGAGAAGCAATTTGGTAACATATATCAGCAAGCTTAATTACATCCTCCCTCCCCCCCCTTCCTGGAGTGAATCTGCCTCTAGGATTCTGTCCTGTGGAAACCATGGGCTTACACTGATAAACAGAAATGTGCTTCAGACTATGATATATAGAGCAGGAAAAAAATAGAAACAACACATTTAGCAAAGGGGAATAATAGTTCACTCCACCTAAGTATATCCATACGATTAAATATTATGTAGCATTAAAATAATGCCAGTGAAGAGTTTTTAATGAGGTGAAGAAATATTAATGATACATTGTGTTAAAACATACAAAACTATATGGTATGATCTCAGCAAGGAAAATAAAAGATGTAAAACTTAAAAGAATATGTTAACAGTAGTCGTGTATAGGTCACAGCGGAATAACGTTTATTTTTTTTTCTTTTCTACGTTGAATTTTCCCCCAAAATGATCATAAATTATCTTAATGAGTGGAAAACTTTGAAGTAGTCTTACTTTTTTTTTACTGGTTGATTAGATAAGAAGATTATACAAGTATAAATAAGGGTGATAGAGTCAAGGACTCAACTCTAAATAAATGGAAGCTTAACCTACCAAAATTCCATTTACTTTGGCAAAAACCCATCTTGGTGTTTGGGATTTCTTTCCCCATGTGTCAAATCAGGGCACTCCACTAAAGGAATGTTAATATCCCTTTAATCTTTATGATACAAAATGACCTAATCTTATCACAACATTGTTATATATAATCCTACTTTCTGTGAAAAAAAAAAAAAAAAAAAAAAAAAAACCAACAAAATAGTAAGTGCTAGCCAGTAATTTCTCCAGGCTCACTTTTTTTTTTTTTTTTTTTAAATCTCTTACTCTGAAAAAGTAACCAATCTGTAGCAGAGATTCTTATGGTTCAACGGCATATTTTGATTAAGGAAAAGAAAAGAAATACAGACAAGTATGTAGACACAATGTCAATATATGGTGGTTTATCTACACCGAAGGACTCTCCGGTTAGTGTCACTGAAGTGTTGGAGGTCACGTGGGGCCTCATACACTTGAGGCAATGCTCTGCTCCTGAGCTGTACACCGAACCTCTGGATCTGAGTAAATCAGAAGCGTTAAGTAGCTCAGAATTCCGGGACTGCAAGGAGCAGGAGCAAGTATCTCAGGGCAAAAACAAAGAAGTAAAGAAACAGCTCCACAGCATAGAAGACAGACAAAAACAAAGAACACCACACCCTAAATTTTTTTCCATAGATCCCCAAAGAACTGACCTCAGCAGTGAGCGCTAAGATGAGAAGATTCAGCTGAGGCTTGCTGTAGCAGGAGTCTGCTAAGCTAAGAACCTGGATTAACTAGGCGGCTCTGCTTGGAGCTGATGAGGACTGCACAGGCAGTGCACTGGGCTCTTGGCAGAAGGAAATACAAATCCCCTCTATTGGAAAGGAACTGCATTGTAGGATTTCAGGATTCTCCCAGATCAAGTTCAATTAACTATGAATTCATCAGGCTCAGGCTAGCAGAGAACTGGAGCGTAAGTTCATGAGGGTCAGGACAGTGATTACGTAAAGGAGAGGTAACCAAAGGCGTGGGTGCCTTCAGGGTCATGGAGTAAGACTGCCTCAGTGGAAATAAGGGAAAAAGGGCAATACATTTGTGCTAGCATAGAGAATTTCAGGTGAACTTAAGGTGGGTAAACAGATCACAGACAAATGGACGCTATGTATTTACAGATGTGTATATGGCTCCATGTTGTTCTTTTCATTGAGAGACCTCTAAGGTAAAGGCCTATTTCCTGGATCTTGTTTTCTTTCTTTCTTTCTTTCTTTCTTTCTTTCTTTCTTTCTTTCTTTCTTTCTTTCTTTTCTGGTGATACTTTAATCTGTTAGCAGCACATAGATCAAATATTAATAACTCAAAACTATGTCTCTGTAGAAGGGGGAACGATGCAGGCCATTCTCTGAGGGACTGGGTGCCTTTAATGATCGTTATCCTCTAGGGATTTTAGCTGTTTCTTAAGACACTCAGTTTGTTTCTGCAGACGTTCAATCTCCTTCGCGTGGTGCTCTATCTCATCTTCATGATGCTTCCTCAGGGCAGCCAGTTGTTCTCTAGTCTTCTCTCAGAAATAACGATCCTCTTCAGCCTTCTCCCTCTTTCCGAAGGCCCCGCCGGCTTCTCAGGCGGAGCCAGCGCCGGTGTTCGTGCTGTCCGGCAAGTCCGAGCCGTAGCCTCCGGTTTGCAGGACCCTCATACCCCAAACACTGAGCCGAGCCCAAGATGCCAAGGCCGAGCTTGACATTGTTTCCTGCTCCTGTTTTCCTAAAGGCTATTTTCCACTAAAAGATTTAGGGCTCCCTGGAGAAATGTATGATTTCAGAGTTGAGGCAGGGACTGTGTATATTTGGAATGCCTTATATTGGATAGTAAGTGCACATTCAGAAAATAATGAAGACATGTGAAGAGAAGATTTAAAAGAGTGAAGAGGCTTTGGCCAAATCTGGACCAATGTGAGGATTAAAGGTAATCACCATATCAGTAGATTATATCACACTGACTAGTGATATAAACCCACGAGTCTTCCCTGGTGCAAATAAATGAATAAACACATACAGAAAAGAGAAAGTTCTTTCTTATAGTACAGTGCTATCAAATGTAGAGTGATTCCAATTTTAAATTACAGCAGCTATAATACAAGTTGGTTCAACGAGGAAACACCAATTTGACATTAACTGCTTGCGCCTGATCCAGAAGACATGCTGCAGAAGAATAGAATCTGATTCTAGTCATCAGGAAACACCGTCAAAACCCAAGTTGAGACTCATTCTATAAAATCTGATTTACAGTCTTTTAAAATGGTGAGACCAAGAAAGGTCTGAGAAACATTTGAAATTCATAGACACTAAGGAGGCATTAGGACAAAGTGCACTGTGTGGCCCTGGATGAGACTCTTAATATATCTGGAATAGTTTGAGAAACCTGTGGGAAGTCTAGTTGAAGTGCAGAAATGAATTATTTTATTATATAAAATCTTAATATAAAATATAATTCTCTAACTTTGAATTTATATCAAAATAAGCATTTAAAAAGGTATATCATAAAAAGTCAGAAAAAGGATTAAAGTACATAGAAACAGAAAAGCAAAAAACTTAAGCTTATAGAAGTTATTAGTTATTTGATTTAAAAAGTTAAATATTGTCATGAAATAGTTAAAGGAGTGAGTGGAATTTTATAAGGGCACAAAAAAACAGAAGACGTTGAAGATCACAGGGCCAGTTAGAAAGCAAAACTAAATCTAACTTGTAAAGATAGAAAAATAATACAACAAACCTCCAGCTGTTGAACCTAGAGACTCATTGTATACCGCAAACAAACTGGAAGTAGAATAGAGAATGTGATCTTAAGAATATCAAGATGTTCTAACAATAAGAATAGAAACAGTAGTGATTTAAAAATAACTGATATATAAAACTTATTACAGATGTGATCTACAAATTACCCCATGTATCATGCAGAATTTAAGCAATGTATATATGTAGATATAGTAAAAATACCAAAGACAAGGATGACCTCTGTAAAACATCCAAAGGCAAATTATTTAAAAAGGAGCCACAGGGCATGGTGGCTTTAGACACATGCCTTTATTTCCAGCACTCAGGAGACAAAGGAAGATGGATCTCTGTGAGTTCAAGGCCAGCCTGGTCTACAAAGTGAGTTCCAGGAAAGCTTGGGTTGTTACATAAAGAAACCCTATCTCAAAAAAAAAAAAAGGGGTGGACTTGGGGAGGGGCATGCATGCAGAGTGTGGAGGAAGGGAAGGATTGGGACGGGAGGAGGGAGAAAACCACAGGGGGGATACAAAGTGAATGAAGTGTAATTAATAAAGAATAAATAAATAAATAAGAACGGTAGTAAATAAACAAACAAAGAAACAAATAAATAAGCATATAAATAAAAAGAAGGGGCCAAAGTTGAACAATAGTATACTTTTCAGCAACAATGCAAGCCAGGAAGTAATGGAATAGCAATTTTATAATGTGAAGCTAGAATTTTGTAGCCAGACAAATTATCATTTAATAATGAGATAAAATAAACATATTTATAGATGAAAATGAAGATAGTACAAGAAAAGTACACTTTTTTTCTTCTAATAAGGAACATATTATTTTGTTGGGTGTACCTGCAGAAGCTAATTTTTAAAAAGTGATCTACTTAAGGTATGACTCTCCCATGATTAAAGGAACCTGCATTAAAATACCCCTGTGTGCATTTGAAACTCTTTGTTTCATGTGTATAAGCCCAATAAAAATAAGGTTACTATGTTGTGATGGTTGAGTAATATTGAGTAATATTGTGCTATTTTTGTACATGGAGGCTCATGAGTGTTCGGATTGAGAGTGACCTGATGCACAACACTCACTAAGTAACTTTATTTCTTCACTGACTCATACTTTCTGTTACGCTATATTTTAAAACAACTTCCTCGTGGCTTAAAATCCTTAAAAATAAATCTTAGAGGTTCTAAAATAGGTCGTGACATTCAGTTTAGTATCAAAATTTTAATGTTACCTTCATCTAACAATATCACGTCATGTTTATAATAATAGGCTTTATGTTTTTCAACTGCTTTTAAGATATGTGATTGACCATAGGATAAGTGTCATCATGAAGTCCTTGGGACAACCATCAGAAAAAAAATGTTCATGCATAAATTCAGGAACCACAGCAGTAAGCCTGTGAGGCAGTGAGTGGCCCAAATATTCAGTTCACTAGTTTTGCACGTACAGCTCCTACCTAGGCCTTAGGGAATAACCATAAACAACCCATTCTTCTTGCATAGTCTCATCCCCTGAGCCACAAAACATGTCCTTGAGCTCAGGGCTTCCTGAGTGTACATCAGGGGATGCCCTGTCTCAGCCCTCCATGGTTTTATAGTCTTTCTACAGAAAAAAAAAAAAAAATTAATTGAGAATTAGCTGCTGGCAGCAAACTAGGAAGTATGTTTTAACTTCAGTTTGAGTCTCTATGATCTCAGAGGTTGCTGTTATAGCTCTGCAGATCCTTTGTCCTAAACAGAGGACTTCTTTCTCTGCAGAAAGTAAGAAATAGATGAGAGTGCTGTATTTAGTTTATACACAAAAGCTAAAAATAGGCTCTGGAAGATCTGCATTATTATGTGATCTGTCATTTACTTAGCTAACTAAAAGTTGTTTAGACAATGAAAAGTTTGGAAATTTTATCTCAGCTGGTTTTTTAGGTTGCTTTGTAGTCTTCTATATTAATGTTCTGTTATTTTTGGCCAACTTGTTTCTAATGTAGTAATATAACTGGAAGGTTATATTCTATATTCTGCTTTGAGTACCTTGAAAGAACAAGGTATTTGGCAAATACTTGTGTTTGGCAAACACAGGCATAATGCTGTCTGACCTGTTAAAGTGTATTGTTAACTTAAGACAAAAATTAGCTGGTTGGTAGAAGGGACCATAGCAAGTTACGCAAACAATAATCCTAGTTACGTGCCCAATTTACTGTCAGTGAGTGGCTTAGGCACCAGGGTTTTCTGAGTCTTCCTTGAAGGGACACTACAATCTAGTTTCAGAGTAGCCAAGTCTAACTAGGAGATGGTGTATAATGTATAAAACTAAGTCTCCTAAATCAAGGGTTTATAGAACATACTTGAGATGTGTGGGTGTTATGTTTTTCAGTTTCATATTCTGTTAAATGTTGTATGGTACTTTGAATAACAAGTGCCATTATAACACAGAAATTCAATGTATCAACCTTAACTGTGAAGTCTGCTTCTTAGAATTGTTGAACTACATCTTCTTTTAGAGTTAGTTTGTATAACAGGAGAAATCAAGTAATTATTTATGTAATACTTTATAGTAACACCTTGATTTTTAACCCTGTGCTAGCCAGCTTGATCTTGTTATTGCCAATAGTTGTCTCCAAATGTCATTCTTTATTTTAAAAATTCAAACAATCAAAGCAAAACTTTTACGTACTGTTGAGGAATGTGTGGTTATCGGTGTGTGTGTCTGTGTGTGTGTGTGTGTGTGTGTGTAGGGCTGTATGTGATCCTTTACTTGGTAAAGTACTTATATCGCAAGCATATATAGCTCCATCTCCCTAGAACTCACTTTAAAAATAAAAGACCAGATGTGGGGATACATGCTTGTAATCCCAGAACAGGCAAGGTGAAGGTAGAGGGTTCCCTGGGGTTAGGTATCCACCAACCTATCCTGATAGGTAAGTTCCTGCCCAGAGAGAGACCCTGTCTCAGAAGAGGATAAAATAAGGCATCCAAGACTTCCACAAACATGCTCATCCCTGTGTGCACATACACCCAGACACACATATGCAAACACACACACTCAGGCACATGCAGTCAGCCTCAAGGCACATGCACACAAAAAATGAACCTGGTAGGTAGGTTGGAAAACTTCTGAAGGCATGTCCAAAAGTGAAATATCACATACGCCAAAGAGAGAAGCTAATAAGAACTTTCTTTTATAATATAATTTTTTATTTATTACAATTTATTCATTTTGTATCCCAGCTGTAGCCTACTCCCATCCCCTCCCAATCCCAACAATGGAAAAAAGACAGCATCTTCAACAAATGGTGCTGGTCTAACTGGATGTCTACATGTAGAAAAATGTAAATACATCCATACTTATCACCCTGCACAAAACTAAAGTCCAAGTAGATCAAAGACTTCAACATAAAACCAGACACACTGAACCTGTTAGAAGAAAAAGTGGGAAAGAGTCTTGAACTCATTGGCACAGGAGACAACTTCCTGAACAAAACACCAATAGCATAGGCTGAAAGATCAACAATCAATAAATGGAACCTCATGAAACTGAAAAGTTTCTGTAAAGCAAAGGACACTGTCATCAGAACAAAACAACAGCCTACAGATTGGGAAAGGATCTTCACTAACCCTATATCTGACAGAGGGCTAATATCCAGACTATATAAAGAACTCAAGAAGTTAAACAGCAACAAATCAAATAATCCAATTTAAAAAATGGGGTACAGAGTTAAACAGAGAATTCTCTGTAGAGGAATATCGAATGGCAGAGAAACACTTAAAGAAATGCTCAACATTCTTACTCATCAGGGAAATGCAAATAAAGTGGCCCTGAGATTTCACCTTTACACCCATCAGAATGGCGAAGATAAAAAACTCAAGTGACAACGTAAGCTGGAGAGGATATGGAGGAAGGGGAACCCTCCTCCATTGCTGGTGGGCATATAAACTTGTACAACCACTTTGGAAACAATTTGATGCTTTCTCAGACAATTAGGAATAGTGCTTCCTCAAGATCCAGCTATTTCACTACTAAGCATATATCCAAAAGATGCTCAGGTACACAACAAGGACATTTGCTCAACCATGGTCATAGCAGCTTTATTCATAATAGCCAGAATCTGAAAACAACCCAGATGTTCCTCAGTTGAAGAATTTTCTTAAGAAAAAATCCCAGTGTATAGGCAACTGGATGGTTCAGCAAGTGAAAAGCACTTGCATGCAAGCCTGATGACCTGAGTTCAAACATGGAACCCACGGTAGAAGGAAAGAACTGTCACACACACACAATAACAACGAGATTATAAATGCAATACCCACCATGCTAGAAGAGAAAATCTTCTTGTTTTAATTATTAAGTAATATGTTAGTTCTGTCTATCCTTTCAGAGACGATGGTTGATATAAATGGTAGTGTTTTATACTATTTTATAACTGATATTTGTTGTAAGAAAACTAACTTTTCTGTAAGAGCCCATTTACATTGAAGTTAAAAATGATTGTGTTGTGACATTTTCCTCCAAAGTCTTTCTTGCTGTGAGAGAGAAAGAGGCGTCACCAGTCCCTGTGCTTCCCCAGGAGTCTGGAAGAAGACCTGGGCCCTGTTTCAGAGCTGGACTCTCCAGTAGCATTTGGGTTTCATTCTGTGTGGTTTCATCCTGAGCAGGCATGTTTCAAAAACACCTCTCCTCACAATTCTTTTTGATTTTCTCAGACATTGGAACATTTGTTATTTGCCACTGGAGGACAGAGGAGGAAGTGTTTTTGTTTGTTTGTTTTATTATTTTTTAATTTTTTTTTTTTTAGCATCTCGACTGCAGGTTCCCTTCCATCTTCTCCCTGTCTCTTTCCCCCCTCATCCACTCCTCCTCCATTTCTCTTCAGAAAAGGGCAGGCCTCCCATGGATATACACCAGCCATGTCATATCAAGTTGCAGTAAGACTAGGCACCTCTTGCACTGAGGATGATGAGACTTGATGTTCTGGAGTGGGTTGATGCAGGGGTGGAGGTTAGGGCTACTCTTTTCTGAGAAGAAGGGGAGGGAGGCAAGAAGGAAGAGGGTGAGACATGGAGAGGAGGGGTGAGGGTTTTGCAGTGGGGATGTAAAGTGAATAAATAAATAAACTTAGTAAAACTAAACAAACAAGCAAAAAGACTAGGTACCTTTCCTCTTATTAAAGCTGGACAAGGCAACCCAGTATGAGGAAAAGAGTCCCCAAAGTAGCTAAAAGACTCAGAGACAGGCCCTGTTCTCACTGTTAGGAATCCCACAAGAAGACCAGTTTTTGTTAGTTTTTATTTTCTTCTGTTTGTTTGTGTGGTGGAGGGGAAGGGGAGGCTGGACCCAATTTCTGCCTTTCTAAAGCACAACACCAAAACCCCAACACAAAGTAATGACAGATTGTACAATAAAACGGCAGGTCAGAGAAATAAACTAAAAGAGGATGGTGCCAGTAATTAAGTGAAATTAGAAAAAATATGAGTGCCTTGAAAGCTTGGAAACCAATTCTTAAATGTACAAATGTAAGGTGCTGAAGAAGAAAAGGAGGGCATATGAATCTTGGGAGGGCATGCTTTTGAAAGGTATTTCTTGAAAAACATGAATTGCAGAGTACCTGGTGCTCTGGCTGAAAAGATTGCTTGAGCCACTGAGATGATGATGAGCAGTTGGGAAAGGGGGCTGAGTGCAGAGGAGGAAGGAATGCCTAGTGCTTTGCATGGAGGCTTTCAAAGCAGAATGATGAACTTGCGCTGGCTGGCTGGCAGGGTGGCGGCAAAAGAAAGGGAAGCGGTTCCTGAGGTGCAAATCCTCAATGACACTTACTTCCTTCTGTGGCCTACTTTCTGCCTTCTTGCCATGTGACTCAGCATTTCCAGCATTTCCTGTCTTGCATCAGCTTCACCCTAGGGGTGAGGGCCTTTTGGAGCTGGGATAGCATGGAAGTGAGACCAAATCCCCTCACGGTGCCCTCGACTCATATTGCACAACCATTTTACATTTGACTTTTCTCCAATATACAAGCTACAGCTTGTTCTTCAGGGACCACTAATCATTTCATGTCAGCGATGCCGAAAATCTGGACTAAACAAAACCCAATGAAATCATAGGCAACAACAAAGAGAAGCTCTGAGCCTTTTGAAATATTTGAAATGGGTTAGGGTTTGCCCCCTGAAATTGCTCAGGTCCACAGGGAACTTTCTGACCACCACTTGTGTTATACTAATCTTGGCTTTGTATGTGCTCATATGATTTGCACATGTGAAGGACTCCCACCACTTATTGGGAGCTGCCCACAATCATTGTACACCTCTCCTCTCCTATACTGCTCGATTGGTGGTCTGCTGGACATTGTGCAGATGTTTCTCCTAGGCTATTGCATGATTATTTTTCAAGTGGCCTTTTAGTCAAGGGATGGCAGACCGGCACATGGAAACATCTGCTCTTACCATTTTTCTAAGCAAACAGCAGATGGCATTGCTGTTGTCCTTTTGATCTGGAGCAAAAATTCCCAAGGCTGAGGTGTTGGTTTACATTGACTGCCTGGCAAGAATCTGCCGGAGAGTTCAGCCCACCTCCCCCAACAGTAGCACTGCTTTCAGATGTTTGCTCTGTGGCTCTCATTCTTAGCTTGTTTCTTCCGGTGACTCTACTTCTGTGGGATGTCATGAACTTTGATTCTTCCCCTTGTGACTGTTCCTAAGTCACAGCATTAACAACTGTTGTCCTCACAGCATCTCATTGGTAGACCTGGGGCTACCAACAGTGCTACCAAGCAGGAGAGGGTAGCATGTATGTCTAGGTCACAAGAGGATTTATTTGAACACTGAATATCCTTGAGCCATGGATTATCTGGGAGATGGTTGAGCTATCAAGATCTTTCCAGGGCTTCCTCAACCAAAGAAGACCATCTCGATATCACATTTTAACTGTTGGACATGTAAAACTTAGTGAACATACATTTATACTCCTTGAGCAAGGGCATGTAAAAATGCATTGCAAATAAACATAAACACAGAAAATCCTTCTTTAATGTTCTAAATAGAGGAGAGGAGAGCCTGTTGGAAGGGGGAAAAAGCTGACTTTCTTATATTTTCCATTGGTTTATACTGAATTTCAATAGATTATTGTTGAATAACTTTAATTATCTTCTGTGCACCCATGCTCTCCACTGCATATTTTTCTAGACATTTCTTCTTTGAGATTAGTAGTCAAACCTTTTTCTTTACTTCTTCTGCCTGGTCTTGTATATCCTGCCAGCTGTTCCAGGAACCTTCCGTCTTCCTTATTTGGGAAATGAAGATAATGAGAATATTTCCCTCATAGGGTTGTTGTTTGGTTAAAGGAGACTGTGTGCCTAGCAAGCGCGTTACAGATGGCGGTTGTCCTTCCCATCCCCTCACCGCCATCACCACCATCATTGTCATTATCATCATCGTATTATTCTGGGTCCTAGAGTCAGGACACCCAACTTGACCATTTCCAAGCTGAAAATGTTAGACACTTGTATAATCTCTTCCTTCTAATTCTAGGTTCAAAGTTTATTGGCTTACTTTTTTTTATAGTTTTAATTTGGTTCGGGTTTTGTTGTAATTTTTCTTTTCTTTCTTTCTTTGATTTTTTTTTTTTTGAGAAATGGTCTCAGTATTTATGCTTCAAACTCATGATCCTCCTGTGTTAGCCTCTGATTACATGCCCAGTTTTTTTGCGGTGGTTTGTTTTACATATTCAAGCTTTCTGCTGATATACCTACCCAGATATTGTCTTTGACTTTATTTTGTTCTATTTGACATATATAATAGATTATTCCAACTCAAAAATCCTAGATTCATACTTATAACATCAAGTATGATCATAAAGCAGGCCACAGAGTCCACGTCATAGTCTTCCCCAACTCCTCTTAGTAGGGCACCTACCAAAATATATAATTTTATCATTAAACTTTTCTAGAGGGACTAAAATCTATTTAAGCCTGCATCAGAGAGCCCCATCCTTTTCTGTATATTCCCAGTTTGTTCTTCTGGCCTCAGACCTCTGCTTTAATCTATATCTATGAAGATAGCTATAGCACAGTAGGCAGGCATTCACGCACACTGATTTGTGTGCATTCTTCCGTTTGCATCGGATAACCAAGGTTTAGGTAGCTATTAATAACTATTTGTATTCTTTAAAAATTAACTATCATATCAGCCCATTATTGTAGAATATTTTTAGAGCAAAATATTTGGTAGCCCAGAATATACAAGTGTTTAGATTATTTACCTGAAGTTTCTAGGTAAAAATGAAATGCATAAGGCTGCTGGTGTTTGTTGTTGTTTTTGAAACAGTCTTATATGTCCCAGGCTGGCCTCAAGCTCAGAATTTACTATTTAAGTGAAAGTCATACTGAACTCCTGATCCCCCTGCCTTTACCTCCCATGTACAGGGATCACCTGTGTGTGCCACAGGCTCATTAAATGAATGGTATTCTTTTAAGGTGAGGTCTCAAATCTGCAAGATTTGTCAAAACAAAGGTATCTGCACATGCCACTTTTATTAGCAAATAAAAAGGGAGGAGTAGAGGGGATATTAAGAGAAGGCATGAGTCACATTTCTGACAAGACAAGGCAGCTACCAACTGACTGTATGTGGAAACAGTGCTGGAGCATGTCTGCTAGCATCTCAGTCACTCTGGGATTTAGGATTACCAAGATCAGTAAACCTTAAATACTGGTGATTAGTTTATGTAACACTGGAAAAACAGATCTCCTTCCACTCTTCTAAGGAGCCTATCTTACTATCCTTTTATTTCACTTCCAATCAGTTCTTTCAGAGTTTGTAAAATCCTCTTATTAAAATGTTTTTATTTTTTTTCTATGAATACTTAGGCACTGAAATGTATAGAGTGCTGTCAAATAGTCTTCTTTAAAAGATGTAGCCCATGGGCATCTCAGTCTCCATGTGGGTTCCCTAGTAAGGGGAACAAGGGCTGTCAGGACTTAGTGGCTGGCTCTTTGATCAACTCTCCCTGGCGAGGAGGCCTAGGTAGGCCACAGAGAAAGAGGATCCAGACAGGCCTGATGAAACCTGATAGGCTAGGGTCATATAGTAGGGGAGGAGGACCTCCCCTATCAGTGGAGTAAGGGAGGGACATGGGGTGGAAAATGGAGGAAGGATGGGACCGGGAGGAGATGAGGGAGGCAGCGACAGCTGGGATACAAAGTGGCAGCTCAGTCTCCATATGGATCTCTGAGTGAGGGGATCAGAGGCTGCCTCTATTGTGAACTCAGTTGGCTGCTCTCTGATCACTCACCCCTGATGATGCAGCCTTGCGAGGCTACCACGGAAGAGGATCCAGGCAGTCCTGCTGAGACTTAACAAGCTATGGGCAGATGGCAATAGTGGAGAACTCACCCTTTCAGTGGACTAAGGGAAGGGGATGAGGGGAAGAGGGAGGAAGGGTGGAGTTGATGGAGGGGGCTTCAATTGGGTTACATACTGAATATCTTGTGAAGAAAAATGAAAGAAACTGTACGACTAGCTTTAGGTCAAGTTTGAAACAGACTGGTGTGTGATTTCATTCAAAGATAAAATTTAATAAAGAGTTTTCATTCTAAAATTTTTTTATCTCAGTTTAATATTTTCTGAATCAATAAATTGAAAATCAATTAATTTTCAGCTATAGAAGACTGGCTTCAAAATGGGCTCCTACCTTTCTCCTGAACTAGATTTACCTTCCTCATCCTCACTGAATACCTTTGCACACGTGTTGTGTCCCTCAAGCACAGTGAACTCAACCATCCCCATGTCACCCTCCTTGAACCACTTAGGAATCCTCCCCTGAAGTGGTGGCACTTTCCTCACTGTACGTCCACACTCATTCCATGAGTCAGCCTGTGTTGTGCTTTACACACACACACAGACACAGACACACACACACACAGACACACACGCAGACACACACACACACACACACACACACACACACACACTTGCAAATTCAAGGCACTTTTCACCTCTTTTCTCCCCCACCATGTTCCGGAAACTATACCGAGACCGCATTCCCACCTTGTGTACCATCCAGGGCCCTGCCCGCCTCCTCTCAATCTATTTTACACATGGCTGCTGCAGTTTTTCTTTTTTTCTTCCTAAAATATAGCTTTAATAGTTTTTTTTTATTAGTGCTCCCAAATGTAATGCTGCCTGCAGAGCGCATTTGGCTCTTTAATGGATACAGTCTTCTGTATTTGCAGCCCAGCTGATCTCCCATCCTTTTCCAACATGCCAGTCTCTGTAACTCATATCTCCAGGCATTTGACTCCGCTCCTGTGGTCCTTCCATTGCCCACCACCCCATGCTGTTTGTTCTGAACTCTGACTCTCTTTCTCTTGTTGACAGTTTTGAGCATGCTCAGATACTACTTCTTCATAAACCCACTTTTGATTATGCTGCCTTGTTCCCCTATGGATACGCTGTTTGGTCAGTCTTCACTCTTCTTGTCATCTTCCCTGATCTGTTAACAAATCCCTTACCTTATTATTTGTTATATTTACTTTTCTCTTTCTGGATAGAATATAATATCCATAATGGTTAGGACCAGTATTTTAATTACTTTTATGTTCTCTCTTTTAATATATATATTAAAATATATATATAATAATATATATATAATAATATATATATTATATATATTATATATATAATAATATAATAATATATATAATATATATTATATTAATATATAATAATATATACAATATA
>NW_026590707.1:2013318-2066183 GCF_907164565.1 Psammomys obesus | reverse complement strand
ATATAATATATTAATATATATTATAATATATAATAATATATAATTATAATATAATATATATTAATAATATATAATTATATTAATATAATTATATATTATAATAATATATAATAATATTATTATAATATATTATAATAATATATATAATATAATAATAATATAATTATTATATTATATAATAATATATATTATAATATATAATAATATATTATTATATATAATAATATATATATTATATTATAATAATATATATAATATATATAATATATATATATATATGCTTGCTGCTTGTATGTGTTCTAGTTATATGAACAAAATTAAAAATTAATCTCCAATGACATTTGTGTGCATGTGTATATTTGTATTATATTTTGAGCCATGGTTTCACAGTAACGCAGGCTAGTGCTTAACTCGATATCTTTTAGCCACAGCTTCTGGAGTGCTTGCTTAATCACATCCAGCTTTGTGTCATTTTTTTTTATAACATTATAATGATAAACACCATTTCATTACTTTGTAATAGTACCCCACTCATAATTCTTCCATCTTCAGATAAGACTGGTGCTTTGAGAAAGAACACAGAAATTAATCACTCAGAAGACCGTCGTTGGCACTGCTGTGCTAATTGGGAAATGTAGAAGGCACTCAGAAAATTTATTAGTTTGTATCAGCTCACGAGCTTCATTTTATTTGCGCTGTAAAAATCTCAGTTGACTGTATTGGCACATACCTGAATTCTTAGCACTGGGAGACTAAAGCAAGGAGACCAGCCTGTGCTGTATAAAGAAATTCTGTCTCAAAACAATAAGCAAGCATACCGTCTCAAAGAGCACTATTTGCCTATGTGCTTAGTTCCTCTGCTCTAGGGAGGTCTTTGAGTCCCTTTGGGCAGGATCCAATTGAATACATTTAATGCATGAATATATGACTATGAAAATGAACATGTAAAAGAAAATTTAAAATGCAATGATACTGTGTATTTTAAGAACTTCTTTTGTGGGGCTAGTGCTGGAAATTGAATCCACTACCTTTAAAATCTAGGTGGATGTTCTACTCACTGAGCTGTCCTTAATTCCAGAATTTCCTTTAAGATACCCTCAAAGAATTAAACAGCAGTAATATTCCTAAAAGTAACTTATTACCACTTATTCTAAAATCGGCAGGAAGTTATCTAAATGAAACTATTGGGTTGAGTTACATGAAACTGAAAATAGCTGATAACTGAAACAAACCCAGCTACTTCAAATGGTTTTATCAGCCTAAGTAGAAATGGAATAAATACAGTCTTGAATCTTAGAACTTAGTGCTGAATCCTTCTGTTTTTTTCCTTTGTCTTTGCCCTGAACTGGCTTATTATTTTATTCTTCCTTTGACTCAACTTATGAGCTAAAGTAGTAATTAGCAATACTATCCTTCAGTTATTACTGGTAATTATTGGCTTAATTTATTCTTATTATTGGTATGTAATTAGTTCATAATTAGTTGGTTTTATTATACTAGTAATTAAAATATAAAATTAATTGGAGATATCCTTTACTTTGTAATCAGTCTAAAGGTATAAACATGCATGACATACTTCAGCTTGGTGACTCTTTTGTGCATATGCTAGTAAATTATGATCTGTGGCTCATCTTTGTTCAGGATTTACCATTCTATAGACCAATGTTTCCTTTCCAACACACAGTTATATTCTAAGAATTTATTTTAATAAAAATGTTGATACCTTATTATTTTCTTTCCTCTTGGAAGTTTCATGGAATCCAAGAAGATGAGTTCATTAAGTTAATACTTAATTTTGGCAGTTTTATAAGAATTTATTTGGATCATTTTTCAAGGCTAGTAGAGACAATAGACTTTGAAGCCTTGCCCCAAAGTCCTAACACATTTTGTCTAGGAAAGCATGGACCATCAGAATTCTACTTCCCTCCTCTGCTTGGAGCAGAAGACTCAAAGTGTAAATGAGAAGGCTCAAGGCTTGGTTTCTCCCTAATACTCTCTCAGTTAGAAGAAATAAAAACTACAGCATGTGTTCAGACATCCACATTTCAGGGAGACCGCAGTCTCATTCATGAAGTTCTGTAGCCTCCGTGGGAAGCAGGAGGCTAAGATAAGGTAGGAAGAGCCTGGCAAGTCTGCCCCTGCTCTTAGAAAACCACCAACCACAGCTGGGCTAACAGAGTCTCTGGAACCTCAACCTTGGGCATTGGACTTCGTGGCATCAAGGCAACGTGTTTGTTTGAATACTTTGTGTTGGTTTGGCATATAAACCTTATATTTTTAAACTTAATTGGAATTGCGAAAAGTATTAATGTTGAAACCTGAATCTTCAAATGTATTTTCTAACTGCTCATTTCTAACACCACTCTTTGGTTTTCACATCTCTGAAACTTTATGGTTAAAAAGAAATTAAAGCTTAGGTGACCTCTAAAGGCCTATGATCTTATTTGACTTGTTAATTCTGCTTTATTGAGAAGACCCGGCTCCTTGGCTGTATTATATAGGGATTGGACTGTATTTCACTGTATGTTCTTTGATATGTGTACAGTAAAACACTAGACCTTAAAATACAAATCCCTTGCTGAGCCTCTTCTCCCTGGGAAAGAATACATTTAATGGCCAGATGGAATGGCATCATGTCTCACTGTTGGGGTAGCTCAGAAAAGACAACATCACGGAACACTTTCCGTTCTCATCGGGCAGGCTCCTTAGTTTAGTCAGGTGCTGTGACTTGGACCCAACACCGAGCTGTGGCTCAGGAGACAAAACAGTTGGAAAACTCGAAGAACGGCTCTAAGGGTCAGTGAAATTTACTGTGGGCAGCTGCTGCTTCAAAGCCACGCTCTGTGCAGAAGCCTATTAAGAAGTAGTAGGTTAGGTCCCCGCTGTTTCTCCCAGCGTGATGGATGATGCTGACAAGAGAAAAGACTTCCTGTTTCATGGAGGTGGCTTTTCTCTGTGCGCCTAACCTCCTTTCTCAGGCTCTCTCCATCCCTTTTCTAACCATCGATTTCACTGCTCCACTACATGTAATAATAACCTGGAATTGCCAGGAATGACTGACTGTGACTCACCATTGAATACCTGTCAATCAACAGGACCTCCCACCCTCAGGACAGGGGCCCTGCTCTCCAGCTATGAAGGAAAAGAATCCCATTGCATGTGGACTGATAACAGACTTTTTTTTTTTTTAAATATGCTCCACTTTTTTCTTTTTCTTTTTTTTCCTCCGTCAGGAACATTTCACTTTATCTCATGTTGAGAATATTCCTTACTGGCCTGCCCTCCTGTTCTAGTTTTTGCCATGCTCCTTCCTTTGAATATAGACACACAAACTTGGATATGCGTGCTTTTCTGATTACTTGGCTTCTTAATTGCTTCTCAACTTTACATTTTCAGAGTTCTCAATGTCCCTTTGCCCCACTTGCCTGGGAATCATCCAACGGATGCCATTTCTATAATCTGTTACGGAGAATTTTATTTGCAGACCCATACAAATGCACACCACAATATAGTATGTCTGTGGTCCTTGTCTCGTTTGATGTCTCTAGTGGCCTCCACTCAATGTCTCTCAATTGCTGCGAGTTACCATGGACATGTAATTGCTGCATCATTAAGAAAGAGGAAACTGTTACTCCATCTGTTTCATGTGCATTGTGATGCAATACCTTCTAAGACAGACAGATTTGCTTGCTTGGCAACAGACATCATCTGCCTGCCGCCCCTCCTTAATGGGTGGAGAGAGGCTACGCACAATTTACAGATGCAAAACAAACAAGACACCTCTGTTTTCAAGACTATTTCAAACACAACTCTTTTCTTCCTGATCCTATTGAACAATGGTTACCAAGTAGTATTAATAGCTACATTTAGAGTCAAAAATTACATAAACAAGAAGCCCTACCGAGGCTTAGCATCTAAAAGAGGAATAACAAAAAGACCAGGAAAAAAAGGGGTTCATTTGTGAGAATATGGGAGAATGACAAATATGAAGACATGCCTGTCCCTTTGCCGGCTGGAGGGTCAGGTCTGTGGTATGGCCTATGGTTGCTCTGAGTTTACTCTCCCATCAATTGATGACTGAGGGGAGGAAAATCAAGTTATCTTACAAGATTTGAGATAGAAACAGATCTATTTAGATTGAGCTGAAGAGTTAATTATTCTGAGAAATAAAAAGTCACAGGAAAATGTCTTTTTGCTGCCTAATTTAGAGGTTTTTCATTGACTGTGGGATCCCTTGAGGAGAGTTTCTTTTTGCTATCTAATTCAGAGATTTCATTTTTAATGTATTGCAGAATTCTGAAGGAACTGTTGCAGGAGGTACCAGGAAAGGAGGTGATAGTTGAGAGATAAGGCTTTAGTCCCTCCAATTCTGCTGCTCTCATTTGTTGATTTGAAACTGCCAAGTTGAAGAAACTTACAGAGAGGCTCTTTCTCTCTGCACCAGCTGGTAGGATGTTCATGAAGTAGTAGATGACTGTCTTGAAGGGCAAGCCTGCCTGAAACATACATTATTTTCTTTCTCTTTTTCTTAGTAGGGAGCGCTTTCTTGAAATATTTCTTCTGGGGGTAACAAAAGAAATACTTTTTTTTCTGAGTTGGAAAAACAGGGGGAGAGAAGCCACCTTGAAAATGGTGTTTGTTGTTAGTCATGATCATGGTCTGTACAAATGGTGCTCATGAGTCTTAATGTCTGCAAGCCTTCCACTACCCAAACGTTGCGTAGTTCTTATCCCACATCTAAAGCCTATTCACAAGCTGTTGTCTAGTGGCTAGAAATCTTTTACAGACTGTGATTTATTAGTTTTAATTTCAAGATCATAATTATACAAAAAATTTATTTGGATGAGAAAGAAGCTCGTGAACCCAGAAAGAAAATATTTTCCTCTAAGAAATACTGGCCTTGATCTAGAATATTGTCTTTTTATTTGTAATGGGATTAAATAGGAATGCTACAGTTTTATTTCAACTTTTGGTGCCTTCTGTTAAAAAATATTTGTGTGTATCTGTTGTGTAAAGTGTTATGCTTCATAATTCCATTGTCCAAGTATTAGGAAATTTGGTCATATTCACTCGCCCATCACTTTCTATCATACCTGTCACTAGTTTTCTTTTAAATTGTTCCCATTCTATGCTCATGTCCTGTGTGCCTGTGTACGTATGGGTATATGTGTGTATACACTCTGTACTTATATACTGAAAACAAATGAGCCTTTTAAAGATGCTAGGAATTATAAAATTCCTAACTAGTAAGTCCAACTATTTCATGGTATCATTATATTTTGTTAAAATGTTTACCAACAGATGACTAATAAAGTCTTAGTATATATATGACTATGTGCATGCATATGTATATATAAATACTGGTCATCTGCAAAGAAAAATTAAATCACAATATATTCAGGAAAATGGATAGACTTAGAATGTATGATATGAATGACATCCCACAGTGTTAACAAGAAAAAAAAAGAAACAATGTGTCTTCCCATATGAGAATCCTAGACAATAATATAAATACAAATAAGCAAATAGGTGGGTACAGCATACCATTGAACCCCAAACAGGAGAAGTTAGTGATTGGGGGTAGGGGACGAGTGAATACAGGCAATGGACGAGTGAATGCAGGCAATGTGAGAGAAGATATAACTCTAACTACTTTTCTCATTCTAACTCATGGATTTTTCATTTTTTGGTGGTGGGCAAGTATAAGAAAATGTATTTAATAGAGAAAGCGTAAAATTCGACACAAGACTCAAGAGCTTCATAATTACCTCTTCTAACTGAGGTTCATTGACATGCTTAAACTTTGTGTCTGGCTAATTTTTGTGTGTGATTTTTATTATAGATTTTTAATAATAAAGTTAATTTAAAAATAGAAAGAATAAAATAGAATTTGTAAGAATAACGAATAAATTAATTTGGAGCCGTAAAGGTGTTTGCTGTCAAGCCTGACAACCTGAGTTCAGTCCCCAGATCCGCATGATAAAAGGAGCGTGCCAACTGCCTAGTGTCCTCTGACCACAGCACAGGTACCACGTCACACATGTGTCCACACACATGCACGTGCACACATTCAAAAGTAAAAATCCAAACTTAGAAAAGTTTTAAGGAATTTTAAACTATGAAAAAGCAATTGTGCACCAGCCTCTGCAGGGCCCCCTGTGCCCAGATTTGTTGGCTTTATTGATCTCCTTTTGGATCTCTTGTCCCCTCCAGGTCCTTCTATCCCTCCACTCTTTCATAAGATTCCCAGTGTTCTGCCCAAAATTCAGCTCTGAATCCTAGCATCTGCTTGATTCCCTGTTGGGTAGAGTCTTTCAGAGGACATATATGGCAGCCTCCTGTCCTGTTCTCTCTCTTCAACTGCTTCAAACCAAGGACCATTCATGGAGAGGACCTAGAACCTTTGATCAGATGTAGCACATAGGCAGCTCAGTCTCCATGTGAATCTCCTAGTAAGGGGAGCAGGGGCTGCCTGCTCTTTGATCACTTCCCCCTGGTGGGGTGGCTTAACCAGGCTACAGAGGAAGATGACACAGGCAGTCCTAATAAAACTTGATAGGCTGGGGTCAGATGGCAAGGGAGGAGTGCTCCCCTTTTCTAGGGACTAGGAGAAGGAGATGGGGGGGGAAGAAGGTGGGTGGGTGGGACCAGGACTCCTCCCAGAGAAGGAGGGTTACAATCAGGATGTAAACTGAATAAATTAATAATAATAATAATAAATTAAAAGCCAAAAAATTTTTTTAAGAAAGGAATTGTGCCAGGCAGTGATGCTGCACACCTTTGATCCCAGCATTCAAGAGGCAGAGGCAGGGGGATCTCTGTGAGTCTGAGGCAGGCCTGATCTAGAGAGTCAATTCTAGGACAGCCAGGGCTACAGAGGGAAACCCTGTCTCAAAAAACCAAGGTGGAGGATGGTGGTGGGGGTAGGGGAAGGCAATTGATCTTATTAAGAGGAAACATCAAAAAAAAAAAAAAAAGAAAAAGAAAAAGAAAAAGAAAAACTCTCAAAACTCTAAGATCAAATTTAGTGGAGTATGAAAGATAGGTATATAGTATGTATGTATGTATGTATGTATGTATATGTATATATTATGTGAATGTATAAACAAGTGTGGAAGTATTGATTATGTTACTTTATAAGGTAATGAATATATAATATAAAATAGGATAAACTTTGGTTCAAACATAGCTGTATCTCGTGGATCAGTGTAAAAAGAGCTAATGTATCTTCTCAGTTTAATTTTTTCAGAGAACACTAAGCTAAGAGAAATTGGTGGGGGATCAAGCTAGTATATCTGGCAGGCAGTGTGTCCGTGTCCTTTGTAATTACCTTTAAATTACCATGTACTGTCAAAACTGAACAGAGACTAGAAAACTGTAAGTTGGAGCTAAAGTAGAACAATTCTTTAGATGACTTGGGAAAATCTACTTATATAAAAATTCAAGTAGAAATAGAAAAATTGAAATGATAAAACAAGTCAGAATGAAATTGATGAAACAGATCTAAGAAAACTGTTGTGTTCCCATCACAATTCCGTAATTCTGAGTTAGTGAAGCCAAATAGGTATGTACATGTGGGATAGTTTATAGTTTTGAAGTGTGCAACTAAGTTACAGTTCCAAGAGATCACACTAAACTAGAATTATGCAATTATTTACAGGAATCAATTCTGCCTATATTTATAGTCACATTTGCTTAGCCTGAAAGCATCCTTTCAGTGGTGACAGCACACAGTCAGGTGACTTTGCCCTTTTACTGTGCCTTTCACGGAGGGTCGTCAGAGCTCGGCTCACCTTAGTGTGTTATTCCCAGAGTTACTCTTCCTGTCTTCTAACAGGGGAAACTGCTTCCCGTGGATGTAGCCGACTTATTCAAAGGCTGCAAACAGTTCTCTAATGTGGCTACAAAGCCTCTTAGGATTCCAGGGCTTGACTCTTTCACCCACGAGATTAGCACGTGGAGGAAGCTCTCCATGATGGCTCCCAGTGAGAAAGTTGTGTGCACCACACAAAATTAAACATTTGGGAACATCCATGAAGTTTTTGTTTTGCAAAGTCCCTAATGGAAGGATTTACTAAGCAAATTAGAGACAGAGAAAAATGCTTAGCCCACTATGTAGATTCTTGTTGCCAAGAATTTTATCTTCATTGATTTGTACTCAATATGCTGATTATAAACTACTAATTCATAACTTAGACATGTTTTGTTAATATTTGATTTCAGTTCATGATAATTAACTTACGAGAATGTCATAAAACTATATTCATTAAAGCATGTTTACTTATTGTTTTTTTATGGACACAAACTAAGAAATCATATATTTATATCTACATATATTTATGAAGTTTTGGAAAAGAAAGGAAACAAGTAGCCCTTTGAAACCCAGCAGAACTACAGCTTATAAAAAAGGGTCCAAAGAACCTAGAACCCCTGCGCAGATGGAGCCCATGGCAGCTCAGTCTCCAAGTGGGTTTCCTAGTAAGGAGAACAGGGGCTGTCTCTGACATGAACTCAGTGGCTGGCTCTTTGCTCACCTCCCCCTGAGTGGGGAGCAACCTTACCAGGCCACAGAGGAGGACAATGCAGCCAGTCCTGATGAGACCTGATAGGGTAGGGTCAAACAGAAGGGAAGGAGGACCTCCCCAATCAGTGGACTTGGAGAGGGGCATAGAAGGAGATGAGGGAGGGAGGGTGGGATTGGGAGGAGACGAGGGAGGGGGCTACAGCTGGGATACAAAGTGAATAAATTATAATAAATAAGTAAATCAAAGGGTTCAAAGGAGAGGTGGAGAAGAGACAGAGCAACAAAACTATTCTCACCAAGTTCCTGCAGCATGTATCTGTTCAGTTAGAAACTCCCTTCCCAGGGGAAAATGCTGCGCTTTTCCTATCACTTCTTAAGGGTGCACAGGGTAATGAGGTCAGAGATTGCAGAAGCCACTTTCCAGCAGGGAAGCATTAAACCTTGGTTTCTGCCAAGAGAGTTCACAGGAGCAGAAATGGCCTCTCTGGTCATGGACGTTGATCCCACCCTATGCATGGTTTTGTATCTTTGTGATAAAAGAATTAGAGCTATTATTGTCCCTAGAATAATCTATTGTTTTAAAAATATAATTTTCTTCTCAATCTGTTAGCTGTAAATACCTTCCTTGCTGACATGCTGCTCAGAGTCACCCTAAACTGGCGAAGGACATTTTATACCCTCTGTTCACATGATCCAAGTAGGGAGTTTGCACGACTTTAGGGAATAAAACAGGAAAGGGAGCACTTTAAAAACAGAATAAACTGAATGGCTTTTTCACTTATCATTTCTTTAACCTCTTTAAGATACTTTGGGGGGTTATGTACTAAGCGCTTGTGGAAAGAGGAATATTCTGTAACCAGAAGACAGGGAAAAATATTTCTGAAACATTTTGACTTTCTTTCTTTTTTTTTATTATTTTTTTCTTTTTAGTTACATTTTGTTAACTCTGTGTCCCAGCTGTATCCCGCTCCCTCATTCCCTCCCCAATCCCACACTCCCTCCCTGGTCTCCTCCCTGCCCCTTTCCAAGTCCACTGATAGGGGAGGACCTCCTCCCCTTTCATCTGACCCTGTTTTATCAGGTATCTTCAGGGCTGGCTGCAAAGTCCTCCTCTGTGGCCTAACAGGACTGCTCCTCCCCTGAGGGGGGGGGGGTCAAACAGCTGGCCCTTTCTTTCAACCTCTTTAATGACTCAAAAAAAAAAAATCATAATAAAACAAGACCTCAAATACTGCCAACTCAGGTCTCATAATCACTTTCCTGCCAAAAATCTAAACTTACTTCTACTCATATTAATGGTTCTACCCAACAACTAAAAGAAAATTTCTGGCTAATTCAGAACAATATGTCTCTTACTTCTGCCTCCAATGCTAGAATCATTAAAGGATCATTAGTGTTATGTTACAATTATAAATTATTAAAGGTACATTTCATTGTGTTTGCTATGTCTAACTTTACCAAAGAATCTATCATTCCCAGGAGATAAGAAAGGCCGGTGAATTATGTATTTTTTTTTTTTTACCACAAATCAAGCTAGCAGATAATTTCTATTTTACCTTCTGGATAAAACACAGAATGGCCTGTTCTAGTCATTTCTAGATTCTGTAGTAACTGAGTTAAATGTGGTGCTATTTGCATGTGTTTTAAAAAAATTGTGCCAGGGACTACTTTAAACCTCACTGGTCTGAAACACGGATGTGAACAATGATAACAACTTAGATGTGAGGATTGTGATTTGGCAGAAGGATAGGACAAGGGTGAGTAGTGGGAGAGATGAGAGCAGTGGCTACGCTATCTTCAAAGCCATTGCAGTTGTCCTAGCTAGAAGAAGAATCCAACCTGGGGCCAAGCTGTATGTCTCAGAGGTGGCAAGGCTTGTCATGGACTGACAGGAAGCTCTGATTCTCCTCTCATCAATGTATCTAGGGGAAGTTGGGTTTTCAGTGTTGGGAGGGACCATGCAAGGCCTTCAGATAGCTCTTCCCAGTGCACCAGCCTCTGGTGTATTCCAAAGAGTTTAGAGTCAATGTTTGGCCCTATTGCTGGTGTAGTATTATTCATGGGCACAGACCCTACACAGGTGTGTGTCTCCTACTGTAAATTGCAGGGAAGAATCATGGAATAATGAGAAAGCCACCTTTAAGGAGACTGGTTTCAGAATGGAAGGTAGGAATAAGAGTGAGGAGGAAGCCTGGTGCAACAAGGGTGAACTGGAAGAGATAGTGAGAGGGTACAACAGCAAAGAGACTGCAGTATAAAACAGATGTACCTGGTTGTGGTGTCTCACACATGCCATCTCAGCTCGTGAAATCCTGGGCTAAAAGGACCATCATTTCTAGGCTAGTCTTGCCTATACCATCAAGTTCCAGCCTGGACTACATGAGACCATGTCTCAAAAAATTAAACAATAAAGGAAATTTATATTTAAAAGATATTTGAGATACATGATGAATTAAGTATAAATCCTAACGATAATTTGAAAAATACAAGTATATTTACTATTCTTTCCATATCTACCTGTTTCCTTTCCATTTTTCTTTTCTCCCCTCACCATTAGCCTGAAATATAAAAATATAGATTTTATCTTTATAAGAGCAGAATTTTCAATACTGGTCATTCTCCTTATTATTCTAGAAATTCTGAATAAATTTCTCAATGCTCCTCCAAAAACATGATAAGATGTTGTTAATGCTCCAGGTAATAAAATGAGAATGTTACAATTAGACAGGAATAGCATTCCTGTGACTACAGATAATAATGACACAATTCGCTGTGAAAATAGACTATGGTTAAGCAAAGAGAGATGTTTTGTATTAAATGATAAAATTAAAATTTTCCCTTGTGCAAGGGTTTCAGGCTATCTCCATGAGTGGTCCTTGGCTGGAGTATCAGTTTCAGAAAAGACCCCTGTGCCAAGACTTTTAGGATCTGTCGCTGTCCTTGTGGAGCTCCTGTCCTCTCCAGGTCTTACTATCTCCCCCTTCTTTCATAAGATTCCCTGAACTCTGCCCAAAGTTTGGCTATGAGTCTCAACATCTGCCTCGATACCCTGCAGGGTAGAACCTTTCAGAGGCCCTCTGTGGCAGGCTTCTGTCCTGTTCCCTGTTTTCTCCCTCTTCCAATGTCCATCCTCTTTGCCTTTCTGAATGGGTATTGAGCATCTTAGCCAGAGTCCTCCTTCCTGATTAGCTTCCTTGGGTGTACAGATTTTAGTATGTTTAACCTATATTATATGTCTAGTATCCACTTATGAGTGAGTATATACCATCTGTGTCTTTTTGCTTCTGGGATACCTCATTCAGAATGATCTTTTCCAGTTCCCACCATTTACCTGCAAATTTCATGATTTCCTTGTTTTTTGTTTTTGTTTTTGTTTTTGTTGTTGTTGTTTGTTTGTTTCTGTTTTTTTTTTATCTCTGAGTAATATTTCATTGTGAAGATGTACCACAATTTCTGTATCCAGTCCTCAACTGAGGGGCATCTGGGCTGTTTCCAGTTTCTGGCTATTACAAATAAAGCTGCTACAAACATGGTTGAGCAAATGTCCTTATTGTGTACTTGAGCGTCTTTTGGATATATGCCTAGGAGTGGTATAGCTGCATTTTGAGGTAGCACTATTCCTAATTGTCTGAGAAAGTACCAGATTGATTTGCAAAGTGGTTGTATAAGTTTACAATCCTGGCCTGGAACCCCTGCACAGAGGTAGCCTATGGCAGTTCAGTATCCAAGTGGCCTCCATAGTAATGGGAAAAGGGACTGTCTCTGACATGAACTGATTGGCCTGCTGTTTGATTACCTCTCCCCAAGGGGAAGCAGCCTTACCAGGCCACAGAAGAAGACAATGCAGCCACTCCTGATGAGACCTGATAGACTAGGGTCAGGGAGAAGGGGGAGGAGGACCTCCCTTTTCAGTGGACTGGGAGAGGGACATAGATGGGGAAGAGAGAGGGTGAGATTGGGAGGGGAGGAGGGAGGAAGGTACAGGGGGATACAAAGTGAACAAACTGTAATTAATAAAAATAAAAAAACAAAAACAAACAAAAAATGTTCCCTTGTAAATCAAGAAAACAGAATAAAAGTGCATACATGGACCTGTACAACATAGTCCTTGTAGATTTCATGCCTACCTCATTTCAGCAGTCCAGCAGGAACAGCGCACTGTCATTATTGAGCAGGTGAGAAATCTAAGAACAGGAGAATGCAAATTATCTGCTCCACAGTGTCTGATCCGCTACCAGCAAGAGGACTCCAGCCCATCTCCTCTGCTCCAAGGTTAATGGGCCTTTCTCCAGTGTGCTGCTATTTTCTCTTCTTAATAATCCAGAGAAAGGGAGGCATTCGGACTACTCCTTGGTGACTGGTTATATTACTTTTTATGTGTGTATGGTATGTGTGTGCGCATATGGTATGTGTGTGTATGGTGTATGTGTGTGTGTGCGCGCACTCGCATGCGTGTGTGTGTGTGTGTAGGTCAGAGAGCAACCCTGGATTTGATCTCCCCTTTCCACTTTGTTGTGATGTTTGCTGCTACATACACTAGGCTACGTGACCCACTAGTCTCCTTCCAGCAACTGTCCTATCTTCTCAGTACAATGGTCACAGGAATACTGGCACTACAGACATGCCTGGCTTTACATGGGATCTGGAGAGTCAAACTCAGGTTCTTACACTTGTGTGGCAAATCCCTTAGCCAGGAAGCCTCCCCAGTCCTGGCTATGTTATTACTGAACATGCATCATCTTTCATATGATTGCTAAGAACCAACAGGAATCGCAATCTAATCTGTGAATCTAGGTGACGAAAGTATTGGATAAAATAATTCCTTTCTGTCATCTTCTTTCTCTAGCAGCTTGTCACTGGACAATGCTCTCCCTTCCTCCGTCCTAAGAAATGCAGACAGAGAGACACTGCATACTCTGGTTTAGAGGCCTTATTTCTCAATCTATAAAAGCAGGCACACTGTCACCCTCTGTCAGCATCAATGTCGGATGGAGGGAACTGGAGTGTTTAGAGAGAGTTCTCAGAGCTGGCAGGGTAGACTATCCTGTCCTGAGTGAGTCCTGTTACAAACAGAAGCTACGGGCCTAGATGCCAACGCAGTTAACTCCACCATCATTCACTTTAATGGGAAGCTTACACTGATGTCAGATTTTGGGGTGAGGGGCACATGCTTCCCTTGGCCACCAGTTGAAAATGTCCCATGGGTGAGTCATACATAGGCCTTTAGCGTGATTCCTAGCCAGGATTTCAATTGGTGTTACTGCCCTGCATTTCTGCCAATGTATTCTGCCTTCTTGACATGTATACTGAAGGCAGATGACTCATTGCCTCCTCCTCTGTCAACCCCGACTCTTCTACTTCCTCTTCCTCCTTTGGGAAGCCCAAGACAGAGTGTTAGGTATAGTCTAGTTAGGTGGTACTTTATTTTTCCATCTCCAAAAGGAAGATTAGGTTTTCAACTTTAGTTTCCCAGGAGAGAAATATAGACATAACAATGAAATACAAGCAAAACTTTATAAAAGTAAACAATGTTTTTTAAAATTTATTCTTCTCTCATATAAAAACATAATACATCCTGACTACAGCCTCCCCACCCCATCCTCCCCCTGGTCCCCACCCTCCCACCTCCCCTTTTCCGGAGAGCCACTGTCTTCCATGTCTGTCTGTTCAGAAAAGAGTAGGCCTCCCAATGAACAATGTTAATAAACAAATTCTATTTTAAAAGTAAATTTAAAGATATTAAATGTACTGATATTAAGAGTTTTGTTGTTACTGTTACTTTTAGTTTTGTGGAGGCTAATGAATAACATTGAACGGTAAATCATTTAACAGGTACATTTTCTTCTATTTTACACTGGGAATTTCACTTGAGATTCTAATCTAATCTCGTTTAGGCAACGACACTTCCCAGAGTGGAGATTTTTGTGTCATTTTAATTATGCTTGAAAAGGGATACTTTCTGATATGGTACTTTTCTGGGAATGGGGACTTTTAGGTGATAGAACAGAAGTGTCTGTCAGCACGGAGCATACTCATCCCCACATGAGGATGCTGAAATCCAGAGGTGGATTTCCTTACCCAAGATTACACAGAATGCTAATAGTTAAGGGGGAAGCCATGACTCAAGGTCAAGATTCCAGCCATGACCAGGCTCTTTTCATCTTGAGTCAGCAACCTGAAGCCGAGGAAGGCACACATTTGCTCTCTAGATTCTGCCTAAGGAATGCATCTGCCTCTACCTTTGTGTTTTTGATAGCAGCAACATGGTTCAGGTATGAACAAGAAGTGAGAGGAGGAAGGAGAGGAGGGGAGGAATGGGCATGGAAGAGCACCTTGTGTCTCTGAGGGAGGGAGGTAGTTTTTCTCATGGCCCTCAACGTTTCTGTGACAGCTATCTCAAAGAGAGAAACAAAAATGTGAGGAAGAGATAACATCATTTCAGTCTTCATCTAGCCTTTCAATGTGGCACTGTGGAAAACTAGTACAAATATAGATGAAAAAAAAATTGGGTTGGGTTTCATGTGCTTGCAAAAAGATGGGCTGGGGGTAGCTAATAGTTTTGCCTCTTTTTCCCTTTATTCTTTTTTTCTTCCCTCCTTCCTACTTTCTTCCCTTCCTCCCTCCTTCCTTCCTTAAACTTTACATGGTTGTACATATTACACTATAGCCAGATCAGATGATATAATGTACACATGAAGGTGTTTCTCTTTACCACTCTATTAAGCATCTTAGTGAATGATAAAAATATTAAACACAAATAGTTCGTAGAACCAAATTTTGGTCATATTTTTTATTGTCTCCCTTGGCTTGATGGATATTTCTATAACTTGTGAGTTAAGTTGCCCAGAATCCTTCCAGAAACTCATAGTTACTAATTAAAATGGTTCCATGTGTCTAAAATATAAACAGAAGCCCTTTCATCTACATAAGTAGATATATGATCTTCTATTTTTAACAGAATAGATGGGTGAATTAATGAGTGAGTGCAGGGAAGATAGGGTGGTTGATTAAATTAACAGGGACTGGACTGGCTTTAAGAAGAAAACCCTGAGCGACATTAGCCTGGTGTTGTTTGGTGACATAGTAAGGTACGGTGTGCATTACCAACCTCATTAAGTTCCAAATAAAACCCTATACTTTACACCGTTTCTACAAGAGGTTTTATTAGATTTCCTTAACTGGTGTCATATTTTTTAGCCAGGGCATTTTTAACCAGCTCCACATAAATAAAGTTCTATTTTGTCACCATGTCATAGTAAAATAAACTGCTTGTACTACGCATCTCTGCCAAAGCCAGAGCAGACGGGAAAGGATATAAATGTGTCAGTATTCGGGGAGAGAAAACACATAAATGCACATGGTGACTCTCTTAACTCCGAGGCGCAGCATGCTGCTAATTCATTTGGGTGACATTTAGAAAGCTACCCCCAACATAAATAATGTACATATAGTGGGGGGTATCTCTGACAGACACCAAGTTGAAAAAAATGGCCTGAAAGAATGCACATCAGATTTTACAGGTGCTCAGGACATTAATGTACAGTGATGAATGACCTTTGTGCCGAAGGTTGACATAATGTTGAATGGAATGTTTTGTTTATATCTGGTACCAAGTTTATTGACCAGCACTGAAGGCTAGGACCAAGCTGGGATTTGAACATTCTCTACTTTCTTTTTTTTTTTCTCTCGTGTGAACTGTTTTCTGTCTCCCACTCCCTCACATGCAGCAGTTCCTAAGCTGTTTCGCAGATATCATCCCATAAGATGGATTACTGTCTTAAAGGAAAAAAAAAGTTAGAGCTAAGTATTCATTACCAGAGGTGCTAGTTTTGATGGATAAGTATGAAAAATTAAGCAGAGAAGGGTTTTTAAAGCCACATTTATCATACATCTTTAATCTTGGTTTGTCATCTCTAATGTGTCTACAGTTAAGCTTCTCATGATTAATGGTGAGAGCGTCTGTAGATAAAAATCACAAAATCAGAACTATAAGAGAACACCAAGTCAGCCGTGCCATCTGAATCATAGCAAAGACTTGTCCCATAGCATCCCCTCCAGTGTACAGAGACAAAGTTAGAGTGAAAAATGAAGGAAACTTCTAGTATTTACACCCCAGAGATAATTTCATTTTGTCACTAAATGTGGAAATTTATCAAGATACAAAGGTAATCTTTCTGGGACTTTTCTTCCCCAAGTGCTTTTAAGTAGCATAACATTTCTCTCATAATGTAAGCTGTCGTTATCTAGTTATTATGATTTCTTGAGTAAGGATAGGCAGTTGTCATGCTAGTGATTGTACCGTTCAAGTTAACTTTATTGTGTTCCTTTTTACTTGCTTTTGTTTGCTCAGTTGTTTATACTGTCATTTATTCATTCACTTGGCAAATACTTACTAAATATCTATACTTTGTCAAATTTTCAAAATGATACAGAGAAGTAAGAAAGTACTTCCAGATGATTTAAAAATAATAGGATCAACTAAGCAGGTGCAAAACAACCTGATCACAAAGTAGGAGAATTTCCATGTCCTTAAAAGATACCAGGATGAGGTACACACATCTCTATATTGGTAGAGAAACAATCATTAGCTTTAATGGAGCTCTCTGGCCCTATGTCTGAGAAGCGGTCATTTCTGTGCTAAGCTTTAAGGGGGTCCTGGAATTCCTGCAGGTCAGTAGAAAATAAAGTTTTGTGGGTGCAAAGAAGAGGAACAATGTCAGGAAAGAAGAGAAGGAAATGACAAGTGACTCTTGAGACAATGGATGAATTAGCCAAGCTGAGTAACTGACACCACTTTTTCAGGAGATCACTTAACATTGCTCTCTAGGGACTTTGAGAGTATAAGGAATTACCACTTACTGTAGGCTCCAGGCTGAATAATGGGGTTCTTGAGTTATTTTAGGACATTATTTCATACAAGATAAACATATATAGTTTTGCCAATTAAAATAAATTAATATTAATTCAAAACTTCTTAAAGATGACATAGAAACTAAGGATCAGACAAGCAACGACCTAAGAGGCCAAAGGCTGTTGTCAGTAAGGGAAAATGGAAAGTCTTTTGCAAAAATACCATTGGTCACACTTGTACAATAGGAAGTGCTATGTAGCATAGATTGGAAGAAAGGGATAGCAGATGATGAGGCCCTGAACGGAAGAGACTTCCTGTAAAAGAGGCTGGAGAAGGAAGATGAGGCAGACACCACACAGTAGGTCAGCAACATAGTTACTGGAAATGCTGTATCAAGACAGTTTTCTGCAGTTTTAGCTGACAGTGAGAGCTTCTAAAATCAGGGACGCTGTAGGAGGGATTGTATGGTAAGCTGGGTTCTGGACCAGGCTGATCATCTGGTTCCACAGAATCATGTTGTGTTCACCTTCGAATCCTTGATTTCTAATGAAGTGTAGGGGAGCACTAAACCACAACGGTATTGACAAAAGCAAATTGTTTCCTGTAGTTGGGAGTTGGAAAAATTGAATACCACTTTCTTTCTTCATACAGTGTCTGGCACATTTCTACTAAAGCATATATTAAACATTTATCTAAATTTCTTTCTTCACCATAAAATATTTAAACGCACAAAAAGCGAGTTATATTTTTAATGCCTTTAAGTGAAGTAGAATTATATCACTTCCCCCTCTCTTTCCTGTCCAGCTCCTCCCAATTATCCTCTGTCACACCCCTCTCATAACTGCCTACTCTCAGCTTGATATTTTCTTTGATTGTATTTGTTATATAAATAAATATATGTTTATGCACAAATATATCTAGATGTATCTATCTGCCTGTATTTATATCTATTTCTCTATATACATTTATGTATAACCTGCTATCTATAATTTACCTCTATATCCATGTAACCTACTGAGTCTGTTTTTTTGCTGTTGTTTGCTTATATGTATATGGTTTCAAGGCTAAATAATGTTTTTAATACATTTTTTCTTTTACTTTGATAGTTTTCAGTGATACATTTCTACTTTATTTTTTCCAACCAATACTAAACATAATACAGGTTGAATATCTGAAATATTTGGGAATTGAACTGTTGTATTTTCCAGATTATTCTTAAACTTTGAAATATTTGATAAGCTGTATAGTGAGTAGGCGCGAGTGTAAATATTCTGTTGTGCACATCTCTGAGTTCTACTCATCTCATGAGGTAGGTTAATGAGCAGCTGAAGTTGGTGTTCAGAAGTTATATATTTCGGATCATTTCATAGTTTGGATTTTTATTAGGAATCATCAACCTGTAGTTGAAAAATATGCTCTTATGCTGAGAAAAAAAAATTACGCAGAGGACTTTGAGCCAAAATTAGTTTGTCAATAAACAATGTTAAATGTTTTAAGCCACTTGCTCATGTTTTAAAGTAAATTGTTTAAAAGATTTTGTCTCTGTTATTTTTGGTCACATATTGAATATAAAATTTCATTATGCAGTAATTCACATTTTTCATTATGGAGCTAACACTTATAAACACTCATGTCCTGTTCTGTCCTCTGTTCATTTTCCCTCTGTATTCTATTTTTTTAGCTTTAGATACTTCATGATTACCACTCAAATTTAACATTTTTTATGCCAGCTTCACTTCCAGAAATATGTTAAAGAGAAGTTTGAATTCAATATTTATTATTTAGCCCAGGTTGATATTTCTAAAATAGCCCCCCCTAAAACCTTGTCATATTTATATAAAATTCAAAGGTTGATGATTAAGAAGCACCTTAAAGCTCAGGCACAGTGTTGATTAGTGACCACCTGTGGGACATCTTGTTATCATTAACGAAATATTTTCTGACATCCAACCTTTGATAAACAAAGCAGCATGTAGACAGAGACCATGATACAGGCACCTGATACCTCAAAAACCAAGATAACTGCAGGCAAAAGTAGAATAACAAAATGATAAAAATCAAATTCCACAGCATCACTGAAGGAGCCAGAGCACACTGGGTAGCCACTGCTTGATGACTGATGAGTACCCGGATCTCAATGCTTTGGAAATACCCAGGGATTGAAGAGACGTCTCAAATATCACATTCTTCATACCTGAAACATGACAGCATGGCCACGGTGGCCACAGGAGGTGTGGCCCCTTTCCTTAACACTGCACTCGTTCAGACTAGGTAAAAACAAAGTCCTTGTGTTTGCTATGGTGGCCCACCTGTTGTTTTTAGTTATCATGGTTCATAGTTCCCAATAGTTGCCTACCTGAGCGTCAAGGCTCTGCTCAACTGTGGGACACATTTAGGTCTGGCCTCCTTTGGTCAGCAATTTGCTTGTAATTGTGTTCCTTCTGCTTTCTCTGCATGAATCATCTGCTGTTTATTTGTTCAAACTTCATTTGAAAATAGAGTGATAAAAATTTGAAAAAGCTCCACCTTTGGGAAATTCAAACACAGAAACTCTAGAGATATGCAAATACAAGAACCTTTAGCAGGAGCAAACAATAAACCTTCCTTTACCCTGGTGACTATTTCCTGCTCCAGTGTCTGAACTGCTAAGAACTAAAAGGAAAATATATAGTCATTGTTCTCTGTGTGTGTGTGTGTGTGTGTCACTGTCTCTGTGTGCGCATGTGTGTGTGTGTGTGCCCCATGGAACCCCCATCTCTTCCTCCTCAGCACGCAGATTAAACACAGACATATGCTACCATGCCAGAGTGCTGGCACTCAAATGTAGGTCTTTGTGCTTGCCAGGCTAACACACGACCGACCGAGCCATCCTCCCAGCTCCCTGCCATGATTCTTGTTAAGCTCGTCCAAGTTACCTTGCTCGTGGTTTAGTACTACCTGAAGCATGAGCAAAAGGAAGGCCATTGTAGGAGTCAGGTGTATTTTTTGTAGAGTTCTAAAATATTAGAACTATTGAGATCTTTGGGTAACCAAAATGCTGTATCAGAATCTCTGTATTGGTTCTGGTGTGTGTGTGTGTGTGTGTGTGTGTAGTGGAATGGTCAGGTCTGGGTAATTAATAAATGATTTACCTCACAGCTATATTTTTCTGTCAAGAGCATCCAGTTTCTATATTAAAAACAAACAAAAAACCATTGTCACTAACTTTGTCACCATTTTGCCTAAGAGATCCCTTGAAACTTATCCTCTGCCATGATGTGTTTCTTTGCCATGTCTCCTCTTCTCCACTCCTGCATAATATACACATTTAACTCTTTTTGTATAAACATACATATTGTATCCGTATAAATCCTAGCCTTACTTCTTCCTAATTCCTGGCTTTATCTGTCTTTCAAGCATTTAACAGTCAGAAGCAGTTATCATTGTCAGAGTTTTACTTTTTCTGTTATTTACATAAAAATTTCACAAGTTAGTTGGGAAATCTTGTGATCATTAAAATTTAAGTAGAACTAACCTATTTTCACAGTGTATAACTATTTACCTGAAATGTTGAATTTCAAAATATGATAAGGAATGGAGTTTTAAAGATAGACTTACAGTTGAAGTTGTAAGAAAAAACATTTTATTCATTTGTGGTATTTAGGGACATTTTACTGGTCAGATAAGTACTTCCTTCATTTTGAGGGTCAAGAAACAAACTCACAGAACTCATGTGACTCCTTAAAGATTGCTTCCCAGGTCTGCATTAGATTACCCTAGAAATTAAATTGTTTAACTGTTTATATATTTAAATCATTGTTAATGTTTTTCAAAGTAATTCTTTGTCAAAAGAACCAAAATCTCTCCCTTACACAAGTATTTAGATAAAATGATTTTGCTGAGTAGACTGGTCTGTGGAAAGAGAAGGTATGTGTTTCTTTTATTAGCTGCAGCCACATGGCCAGTGTGACAGATTCTGTGTACCAGATCATGAAGGAAGCCTATGCAAACTCAAGCCAGACAAATTCCCAGCACAGGGCAAGATTCTACCGCTGGCTGAGGACCTGCTAGCGATGGGTAGATACTGGAGATTTGTTCTCCTTAGAGGTGTGGTTCATGGTGGGTCACCCATGCTGCACTGGACGGCCCCACACTCAAGAGTGTAGGAACAGCACAAACTGAACTCCTGGTTTTTTTTTTAAGAGGCCGTAAAGTTGGGTGGATCGGGAAGGGGCACTCAGATCTAGGATGGGTTGGGGGAGGGGTGAATATGATCAAAATGGGTATGAGAGTCTCAGAGTTTATAAAAATAAAGAAGGGAAGAATTGGGGCTTGAGACAAAGAATGTGGGTGGTTCTGAAACAGCACCATTGAAAAGGTTGTAAAAATGATCTAACTCGTCAGCAAGGTCTAAATTTTGCAGCTTACATAGTTTTTCAAAATTCACATTCAGTTTTCAGGGCCTACATTTAAAAAATCTGCTTCATAAATAGAATTTCAATGTTTATAATAAAGTCTTGGTGTGCATAACTTTTACATTTTGGGTTTTTGGCCTTATTGTTGTTGTTTGGGGGTTTGGTAGTGGCAGGGGCGAGACAAACCCCTGCTCTTCCAGGGTGAGTTTGAAGGACTGAGCAGTAATAGTACAGGTATGGGGCCAGGTCACCAAGGCCACTCACCTGAGATAGATGGAGAAGACTTTCTCAATAGGATGTGGTCAGTGGCATTGGCTTCAGTAGGCTCTTTTCCTGTGATGATTGCATGAGCAAAGGAACTCACAGTGTGACCTTTGTCAACAGTGCTGAGAAAGTGAGGGATGTTTGGGCTTCTGCAGAGAAGCCATAGGAAAGCTTGGAAAGTGACTGCCTTACTTCCTGGTTGGAGCAATCCCATACTCCATGGCAAGGGTCAGGGGACCCAGACTTGGATTTCTAGATTTCCAACTGAATCCAGAAAATGAAAAACAAGCAAGAAATCCAGTTGGCCCATTAATAAGGCAAGGATGTACAAAATGATTGTAGTGTCCTCTGTAACAAAATGGAGGGATAGCAGTTAAGATGTAGAGCAGGAGGCTGCTAATCCTAAGTCAAGACATTGATTAGCATAACACTAAAAGGTTGCTAAGCATTTCTGACATGCCTGTGATCTAGAAGGCAAATAGCCTGCGGCCTGGGACTATGTCTTCTGGTCACTGGCATCACCAAAAACATAAGAGCAGTAGGAATTAATTTTCCACAGGTGCTCAACCAAAGTCAGGAGACTGAATGGTTCAAATGATAGACACTTAAGTTTTCCTAGGTTTGGAGGCTGGAATTCCAAGGGTCGAAGGTCTGGCAGAGTTGATGTAGAGAGCAGCCTCCTGCTGGGCTTACCAATTTAACTTCTTATGTAGTCTAGTAAGCATTGGAAAGAAAAGGATCTGAGGCAAAATTTCCTCATTTTATAAATACATAAATTTTATCAGGTTAGAGTCCTGTGCTATGACCTTGTTTAACCTTAATTACTTCTTTAAAGGTACTGTCTGCCAATATGTAGAGAAGGTGAGGATTTGAATTTGCAGAGGGGAGCACAGTACGATTCCTAGTAAGCCAGATAGTTTGTTGGATAATTAGCCTAAATAAAATAATTGGCCTTATTTGACAATGAATTTTCCTGGTCTAAGGTTTCTGCAGATATGTTCTAAGATATCAATCTCTCAAGACATTCTTTGATTGCAAGATTTGCATGGCTTAAATAGAACTCTGCACACTTGGAAAGTCAGATTGTGCATTAGCATGTCAAAGTTTCTGAGACGAGTTTCAGAAAAGAAAGCTGTTTAACTATATTCAATCCAGTTTCTTTCTATATACTGAATGCAAAGTAGGTTCCCATGCCCTCTCCCTTTTAAAAACAGAAATTCACAATTGTTTATTTTCCTCTTTAGACCATGTGTCCAAACTCACATTGAAGGCCAAATCAGAGAAGGTGATTTATTCTTTATTCTTTCCATTTAGTGTCTCGACTTAACTGTAGATTGGCAGAAAACAGAAGTCTATGCACAGACATTACTATGTAAACAAAACTTTTTAACATAGCGATAACAATAAAAACAAAAATCCCATCTATTAAAAGAGAATATTTGTCTTGTAGATGTGGAAATCACATAGAAGAGAGAAGGACTTTTGGTGTATATAAGGTTAGAAACTGATAAGGAAGTGGAGATAAGGAAAAAAAGGGAGGAAAGAGAATTCCTAAGAAAGAATGAAGCTAATGTGAAGAAATGGCTCATTTCTACTCTGTTTAAGGATAAATTTAAAGTTCATTTTAAATTGGTTTACATTAACAAAGCAATCTTCAAGTCTACCTATGTTGACAGAAAAGGTGGGATTGTATTCTTTTCTATGTTGACATGAACGATGGGATTTCATTATTTTCATGACTTAATAATATTTCATTATGAATAAAAAATACATTTTCTTTAGCCATTTATCCATTAATAGTCAGGTGAGAATCAGTGAGCAATCTCGTTCACTTTCCAAATAATGTTAACCATGGGATTCTGAAACCTTCATCGAGACATACACAATTTTCACAGTGTGTAAAGAGCCTGTCTGGGGTAAGTGTCTACCACCAAGGTCAAGGGTTGCATAGGTGACTGCAGGCCAATGGAAAGGTTTTTCCTGTCAAACGATAAGACTGTTTTTGTTGTTGTTGTTGTTTGTTTTCTTTTGTTTTGTTTCAGAACTGCCTGAAACAAAAGTACCTGTAGTATGGTTTTTGAAACAGAGTATCGTCTCTCCTTTCTTAAGTGACCAAGGGAGAAAACCTGGCTTTATAACTGGACCCTGTCTTCTGAGAGAATCCACAGCTGATTAGAGGTCAGCCCAGAGCCCACTATTCAATCAAGCTGAGCCTTATTTCCTTTGTCCATCAAACGTGTGGACAACATGCTCTGAAAGTTCACACTCACAGACGTGATCTGTGAGTGTCCTTTGGGCTAAGTTTGTCTAGTAGGAATATAACATGGACTTGCCCCATTTCTCAATTTAACTTTTGAGGAGCAACATTAAAAAGTAGAAACAGATAAAATTGATTATAACAATTTCATTTACATAATCAATTAAATTTTTTATTTTAATTTTAATTTTTTTCACAATTTATTCATTATATATGCTGATTGAAGCCCCCTCCCTCAACTTCTTCCTGTCCTACCCTCCTTCCCTTTTCCCCATCCCCTCCCCTTAGTCACTGAAACGGAGAGTTCTCCTCCTCTGCCATCTGCCCATAGCTTATCAAGTCTCATGAGGATGGCCTGGATCCTCTTCCTCTGTGGTCTGGCAAGACTCCATCGCCAGAGCAAGTGATCAAAGAGCAAGCAATCGAGTTCATAAAAGAGGCACACCCTGCTCCCCTTAGTCAGAAACCCACATGGAGACTGAGTTGCCAATTGGCTACATCTGAGCAGGTCCTCTCCATGCCTGGTCCTTGGTTGATGCATCAGTCTCTTCAGGACCCTCTGGGCTCAGATTTTTTAGCTTTGTTGGTCTCCTTGTGGGCCTTCTGTCCTTTCCATGTCCTTTTACTTCTCCTCCTTCTTCCCTAAGACTCCCTGTGTTCTGCCCAAAGTTTGGCTGTGAGTCTCAGCATCTGCTTCAATCCCCTGTTGGGTGGAGTCTTTCAGAGGCCCCTCTAAAGTAGGCTCCCAACCTGTTTCCTCTCTTCCAGTGTTTCTGGTGTTTATCCTGTTTGCCATTCTGAATGAGATTTAAGCATCCTCTTCTTTAGGTCTGTAGATTTTAGTATATTTATCCTATATTATGAAGCTAATATCTGCTTATAAGTGAGTGTATACCATGCCTGTCTTTCTGTTTGTAGGTTACCTCACTCAGGATGATCTTTTCTAGTTCTATCCATTTGCCTGCAAATTTCATGATTTCCTTGTTTTAATTGCTGAGTAGTATTCCATTGTGTAAATGTACCACAATTTCTGCATCCATTTCTCTGTTGAGGGACATAAGGTTGTTTCCAGATTCTGGCTATTACAAATAAAGCTGCTATGTATGTAGTTGAGCAAATGTCCTTGTTGAGTGGTGGGGCATCTTTTGGGTATATGTCCAGGAGTGGTATAACTGGATCTTGAGGAAGCGCTATTCCCAAATTTTGAGAAAGTGCCAAGAAGATAAAGTCAATTTAAAAATTAACATAGCATGTAACCAACTAAAATAGAAATGAGGTGTTCTGTCTGCATTTTGCTTTTAGTATTTGGTTTATGAAAGTAATTTCCCAGAGCACATCACAGCTCAGAGTAGCCGCACTCCAAGCCACATTTCAGGTGCCCTGTTGCCACTTGCGGCTACTGACTGGCATAGCTGCAGCACAGCTTTGGATCTGAGGAAGTGGACAGCCCAACTCTCTGTCACAGTACGACACCTTAAAGGGACTTTGTTCATCTTTTTCATGTTGATTACCTTGGGACATTTTTCTAGATGTTCAGCTTTCCATTCTCTTGAAACAGGCTTTTAAAAAATTTCTAGATGATTCTCTTTACTATTTTCCATACTTGTTTGCTTATCACTGTCGAATAGTTCCTTGGTAAACTTGTCAGTTATGTCAAATTGTCTAAGCTAGATTTGTGACTTATCCCTGCAGAGAGCTATAACCTAAGGAAAAGCATTTGTATCTGAATTTAGGATTTAAACTCATGCCCATCAACATATCTATAAGGAACATACACAAATCTTCATTCTCTCTATTGAAATCATTATATTACCCCAGCTGAGCTGGGTGTAGTCTACAAAAATGAGGCCTTTGACTTTATACATGCCTTGTGCCTTAGATGTGTTGTACATTTAATGGTGCTTCTGCTTGTGTTTGGAGTCAAATGCATGTGCATTATGTAGATTTTAAGTTGTATAAATTATATATATATATATATATATATATATATATATATATATATATATATAGGAACTAGACCTTTTGAATTGCTATGTTCAAACTTTCCTCAAGATGGATGTCTTTGTCACTAATACTACATATTTTCTATATCCTTCTCAAATATTCAGACTTGGGTATGAGAATGACTCCTCCTTAGAAGAAGAAAATACCTATCCAATTACCAAGACAAAACATTTCTTGAGACATTTTCACTCATTATTTCCACACTCATATTTCTTAAGATAGAGAAATGCTTTCAATGTATTTTGTGTGCAATGATTCTAAGTCTTAGAAACAATTCTTTCAGGGGGAGAATGAATATCATGTTTCTAAGCTAATAAGCCCCAAGTAGCCTTTGCTATATATGCTCAATGTATTGTTAATACATTCTGGGTATCACATTAGAAAGAGAAAGTGCATGTAGCTGACCCAAACTCTCTAGGTTTGGTGACACAAAAGTAAATCAGACTGAAATATCATCAGCTGTGTATGTCTGTATATGAAGGAGAATATTTTATAACAGTGCACACCATGCATTTCAGAGCAGACATGGTAAATCCAAGTCCACCACTGTGTTCCAGGAGCAAGAATCCAGGCTTTATTTGCTGGATAATAAATGACTGTGGCTCTGGAAAGAACTCAGCTCTTCACATTGGCCAAAGGCAACTCTCTGTGAGCCCAGCCCCTCAATCCACCTGTACGCACCCACGTTGGCCCTCGGGTGTTAAGCTGAAGTGCCTTTTGTCTTCAAGGCTGAAAGACCCTTTTAGTTGAAATTATGAAGTTTCTCTGGTTTTCTTTTTTAAAGTAAAATAAATGCTATCGTGGTTACTAGTGTAAGAATGTTGTTAAAATACACAGGTTCTGCCCCATTTCCAGGGAGACACTGTGGGAAGAATGGTTGTTTATTGTTGCTCGGCGCGGCTGCACTGCCCAGGTAGACACTGTTGGATTCCCTTTCCCCTCCTTTGCGCATTTCATCATCACTGGCAGGCTGTTCCAAAGGTCCCTAGTTAAAGCTGCAAAACCTAAAGTCCTACATGACCTGTAGAGCATCTGCTGTCACCTTGGGGTGGGCTGAGGAGAGCTGCAGAATATGGGAAAAACAAAGTTCTCAGAGCTTGACAAAAGTTACTGCTAAAGAGGATCAGTTTCCAAAGCTGAACCGTTACAAGACAGATGGAGAAAGTGGAAATGTGCCAAATGAGCACATACTAAAAATATGAAAATCTGGACTGAGCGCAGGTTGGTTTGGATTAATAACTCACTTCCATTATCTGTCAAGTTGGGTTTTATGATCAGACCATGGAATGCTGAATAGAAAGCACTATTAAGGTAGCTGGGGTGGCCATCTTTCATGGGATGGCTAGTTGGACAGTTGTTGAGCAAAACTGACTTGTTACTTGGATTTTAATTAATTGGCCAGCTGAGAATTATGACGACATGTTTGAAATAATGATTTATAGGAGGAAACCTTCACCTACCCAGTATTAGCAGATCTTTTTTTTTTTTCTTAAATCTGATTATACCAGGCAGGCAGCTGTATTTACAGAGTTTGTGGAGGTAAGTGTTAATGTCATTGCAAGATTTAAATACACAAAAAGTAAAACTTTGCAGGATTAATCATTGCTCCTATCTACCTATAGAATTATATATTGTTGGTAAATGTTAAACAAAAAATAAAAAAGCAGTCTGGGTCATGGGAAAGAGATTTTTGGTTTTGAGCTTTTGGTTGTCCCAAGACCTTCACTTGGTAAAGCAGTACTAGAGTACCTGCCTCCGTAGCAGGGACACTGAAATTGAAATGTTTCAGAAGTTACTATGCATGGATCACATACAAATTTGTGAGGTATTCCATATTTTTTTTGTATGCAGATAAAATGAATAAAGTGTTTCCTACATAAATAAGAGGGCAATGTAGAGAAACGGAGAGACATATAGGCCTGAGCTTGTTTTTAGCAGCTAGGGCTGCCGAGGACGGAATTGATGATAAAGCACAGCACAGTTCAGTTTGGAAAATCGGATAGCTTCACAGCATGGTAAGCTGCAGATGGGGAACCAGTTTAGGGTGGCCAGCCACAGGTCTGTTTGGGTTTGTGTTCTGAAGCCCTGCTCACTGCATGGGAGGAGAGAACAGGAGATAGCATGCCTTAGGGGGAAATGAAAACCAAGAGTAATCTCATCTAAAAACTGCCATGTGTGACATCTGTGGGCTTAGAGACACTTCATAATGTTCTTTCAATGTACTAAATAGGGCAGTTATGGTATTTGTTCATACTTGGACCCTGGTCCTTCCAGACAGAGGACTGGAGCAGATGTCTGTCTCCTCAGTCTGTGTGCCTGAGAACGTAAGAATGTCTCGTTAACATAAGGTTCCTCGTGGCAGTTTGCTTTTTCTCCAGTGTAGTTTATTTAGGTCTTAGCCATTTCTCAAGGCCTAGCTCCTGCCTTACAGAGTCTTGGCACTCTCCAATGTGACTCATTTCTGGCTAATGGCAGAGGCATCTAGACTGCCATAGCAATCCTCTAAGGCAGCCGTGACAAGCACTTTGTCCTGCTATTTGCCACACATTTGTCCCCCCGGCTCTGATTTGTCCTTGCTGCCTCTAGGTCAGGGCCCACGTTTGGACAGGTTTTAGACTTTCCCCTTGACAACTGGCTCGCCTCGTACCTTGGGCTATATTTCAGCAAGGAGAGTTACCTGAGCAATGACAGGGGAGGACAAGGGGCCGTGGCTCTGTCATACAACTGGAATAGAATTGTCCTTATTTCGTTGAAGTTAGAATTTTAGAGGTAATGGGCTCATCCTTTGAAGGAAACCGTTTATTTGCAGTGAGTTAGGATCAACCTTTTCCCTTTCCCTTCTGTTAATTTTCTTATAAATGTGGTGATGATAATTTCATATTTGGTATAAAAAGTCTCATATATTTTTCAATCAATCCTTGATCCTTGATACACAGAAACGTGGGAATAGGTTTCTTAGCCCACTTTTTGAGTGCTAGGTGTGTGTTCACTGGAAGGCACTGAGAGGAAGTATACGTTTCCCGACGTCCTGCTTGTGGTTCTGAGGAAGCTCTCTGACTAGATTGTGTAGTGCTCTCGAGGCTGGTGCCACAGAGGCTGCAGAGTCAAGGGGTTCTGTGTGACCGGGTTGCCTGGCACTTACCCAAAACAAGTTGACAGGGAGTAACAGGAATTTACATTTTGGGTAGAGAAGGGACTTGACGAGGAGGAACAGCCTCCAACATCATGTTAAAAATACTTGGTATGTTCTGAGAGAAATTTATAGATATTTTAAAATGATCTTAAATAAGACCAATGCTAAGCTAAATTTGTTATTAAAGCTTTGTCTCCTGAATGTAGAGGATAAGACTTACGAACATTTTGGTGTTCTGTCCCAGGTTAAGACAGTGAGTTGAACTCTAATTAAAGACAAGGCAAAGCTTATTCCCGACAAAGAATGTGCCTCTAAAACTTTTTCATGCATGAGGGAGAGGTTAAGATACCTGTCTAAAACAATGTAAGTACTTGACAAACTAAAGAAAATCTAGAACCGATAGTGGAAGGCTTACATTTTAGTTATCTAAGTCACTATTCAGTTACGGAAACCTGACTCCTAAATTACCACAGTGAAAGTCTCAATATGAACTGGCCTTTCTGCATTTCTATAAAATAGTTATTGCCCATTCTAAGAATACCATAAATATAGGAATAGATTAAAACTTGGAAAACTTTGGGGACCGTGAAGTAACACCCATATCCATACATTTAAACCCTGTCTTCAGGAAACCACAGACATTCACAGTAAAAGAGGAACATAGCATACGTTTACTTGATGAGGTGCACGGATGCTTCTCTCATTGACAGATGTAATAATTATGCCTCAGCTCAGGTCAGCTTAGGAGCTCTTTCACTGCCTTCTGAGAAAGAAGCTTTTCCATAGAACCCTCCCTTGCCTGGTGCCAAAGAATGATGGTGGAGTGCGGGTGGGACTCAGATTAAATTTCCATCATATTTCACCTGTCATGAAGAAAAAGTGACTATGCCTCTCCATGAAATATTTGGTCATTTTAAAGCTCCAAGTTTAGTCCTAAGCAATATTGAAACCTAAGTATTTTTTGGTGACTTATGACCAAATGCAGACAATACTTCAAATATACAGCATGTTACTTAATTGAATATATTTTTGCTTGATTTAAAAGAGGCTAGTGTGACCCTGTTTGGCTAAACATACCAAGGAGAAAGACGTTGCGCGATCCTTAGATTTACTGTGATACTTTCTCCACAGCTGGTCTTAATCCTCGCAATGCTTCCATCCTTCCAAGTTTTCTCTCTGTCTGTTCAGAAAATTAAAATCACAAAATTCTCTTGAGTAGCTAAAACGAATCACTCCAAATACTTTTTATTTGCCTTAACTCTCAAACATGTGTGATAAAAAGCCTTGATTAAAATAATTTGCCTCAGCAAGCCTTTGAGGCAAAAAGCAGAAAATTGTTGTACCGTCTTCTTCCACTAGGTGCCAGCACGGCTCTGTTTCCTGCTCCGTTCCCTTCAGGGACAGTTTTCTTACTCCTTAGTAACTCGTACCTGCATATAGTGTATTTTTGTTTGTTTACTTTGTTCCTGGAAATTTTTTTTAACTAAATTAAAAAAATCATTCCCATTAGAATATTTTATTACTTAACATTTCATATAAAATCACAAAAACTGGTGCTGCCCCACTGAATTGTGGGAATTGTAGGATGACTTTAAGGAATTTCCTTTCTTGTTCAACTTTTGTGAATTTAGTGTTGCTCAGAAAAGAATGAGTCACACTTAAGATAAGTGAAAATTAAACACCTGGGTAAAATAAATAAACTGGACGTGATGCTAAATAGTCCTAAAATATTAAGAGCAAATTTCTCCTAGTTTTGTTATTATAGGGATGTTTCTTAAGTTGATAGAGTTACCTCTGGCCCAGTGTTGTGCATATGACTTCGTGCACCTTTGTCTCGTTTCATCTAACTATACCTTAACCTAAGTCAGAGAGATTCTCACCATTTCACAGTTTCATGCAAACTTTTGTAGTGTTTAGGTAGAAAGCAACCTCTGAACACATACATCTACATGTTCCTATACACTTTCCCCAAAGGTTTCCTTGTTTTCACTAGTTTCTTAAAATGAATTAGAAATGTTTTATGTTAGTAGTGGGTATTTTAACTATTATTTAAGAATAACACGAAATCATGCTATGAACAAAGGTACATTTAATTTTACGTATTCTAAACTACACAGGGAGAGCACAATATAAAAATCTCATGCAGTAACTAAAAGTATACAAAGACATCTTTTCTAGAACACATTGTCAAAGCGCTGTGCAATAACATAAAATCATTTATCTAAATGCTGGGGTCTATGATTGAAGATTTATATCAAAATTACCTGAACTTAATTTGAATTTCTTTGATGGAGTTATCTTGCTATCTTAAAAGCCAGTGCTGTGACTGCAGCATTTCTGTTTGTAGCATCAAAAACATAGGCAATATTTTCTCAGCACAATTTTGTTTAATTTGTAAACAAGGAAAGCCATAAAATGCAGGCTTTTTAAACCATATATTTAAACTAATGCCATGAATAGCTTTCTAAAATTGAGAGATGGCTTCTTTCTTCTGCTTTATGGAAAATTATAGGATAGCTCACTGAAGTCCCTGGCTGTGTTCACCTCAGGAAAGACTTTTGTGTGTCCTCCACAAGCTTTATGCTACCTGGCGTCAGAGTTCTAGATTTAAAGAAAAGCTTGGCTTATTTTCTGAGGAGCTTTGTGAACCTCTGCGCTAACATCCACATCCTTGCATCATTCTGTTACTTTGAATTCATTTGTTTCTTTGATTCTGTAGAAGTATCTGTGTGCTTAGGAAGGAAAAGGAATGGGATGAAGTGCTGGTTAATCCGAAACAGAGGTCCTTAAACTCTGTCTCAGAAGCAAGATCAAATGACCTATCCAGTCATTCTATATCTGCAATTCCTTCACAGCACTTTTCTTGGGTTTCTCAGATCAGCCCAAATCCTCTTGGAATATTGTACTCTGTACTTTGTCCTTTTCCAGTATCAGACAATCATGATATGGTCAGGGTTCTTCTATCCAACTTCAAAGATGGTCATCTGTAAGTTTGAAATTCTTTGTTGTTGTGTTCAATAAAAAGATTTCAGTGCTGAATTCAACCCAGACCACATAGTGATTAAATTCATTGTTTTTGATATGTTGCATGGTAAGATATTGTGTAATCAACTTGCTTGTAACTTTGCAGCTTATTTTCTTAAAAGAAAAATAGCCAGGCTGTTAACTCTATATGGCAATTTAGAGTGCAGGGAACATCACTGGTTTCTGTTTGATTTCAGCATCCGTAAAACGACACTAGCCATGCCTTTGAAATTAAATCATTGTCATTTTCATCATCAGCCCCTATTTTTTCTGAGTTTTGGGTTATAACCCTATCATGGTTTTAAAAAGAGCATTTCAACATATATTCCAAGTTAACAACTTTTTTAATCTCAGAGAAAACATTACTGAGACCTTATAGCTTCGTTCTTTTTAATTTAGAAGTAAATAATTTTTAAAAGATGAGTTGTTTCAAACAAATTTTGGGTTTTTTTTTCAATTCTAAAGTAGTTTAGACATGTGGGAAATTGTGACTAATGTATTAATTCAAAGCTGCTGCTGATAACAGTTTTCAAATTTGACCATATGCAAGTATATTTATGAAAATCTCACAATAAGCACTTTGGAGGACACATTTTTAAAGTGCATGTTAGGTTCCTGTTCCATAGACTATGTGAGAAAGTCCATTTGCACATAGATATGGTGATTTCTTAAAAGCTGGCTTTGGTTGTGCTGTGTGGACAGTGACTAGGAAAGAAGGAGGTGTCCTTAGGACCAGTGGTATGGGAGAGACCTGGATGTGAAAAGAGCATTTGAAAAAGCTGTAAACCAGATGTTTCAGTGTCTTAGAGGGACAGATTATCTAAGACAGATTCACATTCTCAGGGACAGATGCTGTGCAGGTCTGATCATCCATTTTACTTTTTTCTCACAAAGTGGTTTTAATAGATTTTTTAAAACATTTTTATGTGTCCCCAAAGCCATTTCATTTTTTTATGAGCTTAATAAAATATAAGTTGGTTTCTATGCTTAATATATATCAAACAATTTCCCCCTTAACCAAGCCACTATTATTTTGAGATTTAAAAAAAAAAAAGGCTTGGTTCAACAAAGGGCACGTTGTGGGAAAGGTGAGAGAGGGAGGGAGTGAGCCTTGGTTCTGGAAGACTGATAAAGGCACAGGAAACCTGGAGATGGCATGTCAGGACAATTTAGGTGGACAGCAAGGTAAGAGAAGGAGGAACATAAATCATGTTGCCCTGACAGAGCCATTTAGCTAGAATGCCGTCTTCACAGGTAGAGCACAGGAGCCTGTTCCATCACACTGGAGTCAAATGCCACACGGGAGAAAACACCCGATATGGAGCATTCCTGCTTCATTCTGTCCCTGGGCTTCCAAGTGTTTTCATTAGGAAAAAATAAACTGCTATCTCCCCACTTAAAAATAGGCGAACGTGACTTTCCTGTGTTTCTCTGTGAATGAGTCTGACCACAAATTTAGGTTTAAGAAACATTGTTACAAATTAAAACAGAAACAGGATTTGTAAGAAAACCCTTACTTTTTAAGCCAAGGTCTTATGTGAAATTCCATCTCTTAGAACAGAGCTGTGTTTGAGAGGACCTTATTGATTACAAGCATTCATAAATCAAATAACACATTATATTAATGTATCTAAACAGCTAAGTTTGTAAAGTTTTGGTTTACTCAAAACCCTTCAGAAATACAACATGAGAAGAGTTAACCAGAGCAAGCACAAAGAATCTCAATCCATATCACAGAAAAAAAAAAATGCCCAAAGTCTTTTTTTTTTTTTTTTTGTAAATGTATGTTTTATTCATCATATGAACTAAAGTATACACACCTTCAATTGACTGGTCTTTGTCAGATTTTGTTTGGAAGTTTATGAGATGAACAAACCTTTTTTTGCATTTGATTCTGTTCGGTGATCAAATGAGTAAAATAACCAGATGTGATCTCGGTGATCAAATAGGTCCTTCTGTGCACTGACCCAATTGATTGTTTGTTACCATGTATTGGAAACACAAAACCAATCAAGCAGGCAGAAGCAAAGCTTGTCTGATTCTGTGTGGAGCTGAATGGGAAGCAGACTTCCCAAGGGGGTCACAGCAGAACCCCAGGCCCGCTTCTCTGCTTGGATTACCCAGGGCTCCAGAGGCTCACGCCCTGCCTGGAGCAGCCCACAGCCAAGATGGACCCTGTCTGCTGAGGAGCTCTGTCCTCCTCAGCAAGGAAACGCAGCCAGTTTGAGCCCTGCATGTGAAGATTCCTGTGGGATCCTGGTTAGCGCCTGGGGCACAGGCTGCTCTGTTCCCAGCAGGGCTGCTCTGCTGCCATACATGGACCTGCTTACATTTAAAGTCAGAGCTGCTGCGGGAAGATTGCTTCAAGGAATAGGAAGGCAAGAAGGGATTCAGTTTCAGGTGTCTGTCTAGGGCTTAATCCACGCTGTCAAGGGGTGTGTTTGAGAAAAAAAAATAAGCTAAAACACTGGTAAAAGAGGCAAGACTCTCCAGCCATGTTGGAGCATTCCCCTGAGGATCTGGAGGGAGGAGGTGAGTGGTGGGAGGGGGTGGGGATATGCTGGACACATTGAGTCCTCATAAGAAAATAATGGCAATCCTCTCTCAAGGACACTTTTGCAAGAATGGGTTGATTTAGGGTGTAAACACATTTAGCTAAGTTGTGCTTGCTTTTTACTTACATCTCTTCCTTTATTTACCAGCAATTCTCAGGGAATCATTTGAACAACTAGAAATGTGAAGAAAGAAACAAATAAACAAGCACCCCCTTTTCTCTGGGCCTGTGCTTTGGGCTACTTGTATGGCTTCTTACCTCAGAGCTCAAACATTTTGGGTGCTCTGCCTGGCTTGCTTTCCTGGTCCTCGGTGTGTTCTTTAGTTTCTCCACTGGCACACACACCATTCTATCCACACTCCTCTATCTCTGCCCTATTTCTCTATTCAGTCTTTTGTTATTGTTGTTGTTTAATTTCCTTCACAACCCACAATGATGTTGCCATGACTCACTTTGTTTACTGCTCTCAACCGCCGTTGCACTTCTTTCCTTGTATCATCAAGGCACTTAGGAGGTTTTAAAAGAGATGAGTGAGTGCTCACGTGCAGAACAGTAGACAGGAGGAGAACCACTGTGCTTTCCCAAAGAATCTGCTTCAGCTGGGAACGTGTCCCTCTCAGCAAGAATAGCTCTTCCGGGGGTTCGTCCTCAGCTCCTGGAGCAGAAGATAATGAAGAAGGGTATAGCTGTAGCATCTTCCTGACTTACCCACAGCAGTTGCTACAGAACAACCATCAGGATCTGTTAAGAGACTGGCTTTCCATCGACCTGCCAAAGAAAACTTAGCGATGCCCCAGAGTGAAGCGAATCCTTAGCAAACACCCTTCCCCGCCCCCAGCTTTGATTTCTCTTTGTCTCCAGAGCTGAAATGTTATAGCATCACTTCTTGTTACACCATCAAGGGGGCTCTGGCCGGGCCTGTGTATCTGCAGCCACAGTGTTAGAAAGGAGTTCCCAGTAGCATGAATGCACATGGCACAGTGAAGGGAAGCCTTTGATCTTGCCCTGTGCAGGCATCCACTGTGCTGCTGCTCAGTGAAAACAGTTAAAGTCTTCTAGGCTATCAAATTCATAAGCCATGTGAGTTTTCCTCTTGGTATTCTAAGAAGGGGAAGCAGAAAACAAAATTCCCTTAAGAACAGAAGCGAAACCCACTGTGCAAACCTGCATGGCTGTTCACAATCTTCCTGCTGACCAAAGAACAGTGAAGATGGAACTACCTTCACAGGTGACATCACCAGCGCTTTGAACACAACTATGGGTGGAATCCTAAGAAAGCGGATCCTAGGAAATCTTTGGGAGCGTTTCCTGTGTTCAGAGAGGTGCTGGTGGCGATTCAGTTCTCCATTTACATAATCAACATTTCTATCACACGTCAGTTGCAGAACACTGAACAGTTGTTAGTGGCTTTGACAGCTAATGCAGAGTGTTCGCGAGCATTTAAAGCGCTTATCGATCTGTCTTGGTCAACACAGAAACTGAGAGAAGGCAAACAGTGCCAGTGATGGCAAGGGTAGTGGAGAAGGAGAGAGGATGCACGATGCTCTGAAAAGCATTCCAGTCGGTTCAGTTTCCTCACAAGCCCTAATGAGATAATAGCTCATCTAGTCAAGCCCTTTCCTTACCTTCAGGAAGTGCCCCACAGGTAAATGAAGAAATTATTTGAAGAGGGATCACAACGGGCGTGTACTGTTTGTGATTCAGCTTGGAAGAAATGTAGATGTGAGTTTCTTCAGCTTGACTCAGGTTGATTTCCCTTGATGGGGCTCGCTCAGCTTCTGTGATTGTTGGCCGCACAGGGTTTTCAAAAGCGATAGTGTGAACAGATAAAAATCCTCTAGAAAGAGCTGAAGGAAACACAGTTCAATTTAGCCTGCGAGAGCCATTCCATCCGTTAGACAGCAAAGCGTTTGCTCTTTGTCATTCAAAACATCTGAATTTTACTTTTTAAACACTGAGAACTACACAAGGTGACCTAGAAGACATACAGATTTGTCCTTTGAAAATAAAGCTTTATTTTTTTATTTTACAGACCCTTATAATTAAAAAAGATAGAAATGACAGAGAGAAATTAGTGAGCACTCTGGATTAGGCAGAAGCAGCCGCTATCATGACTGTACTTAAAAGCTACCCACCTGGCCTCCAGGGACTTTGGCTAGACTTGTAAGTGATGTTTCAAATACGGTGTAGTCTGATATAGTGAAGAAGACTGCAGTGAGGTAAAACTTGTTAGTCTAATGGTCTCTGTGTTTTGAAACATTGACAACTGTGAGACAGGGGGTTATTCCACTAGAAATAGTCATGATGAGTACAGGCTTTGGATGGTTTCTATGTGAAGCTCTTTGCTTCTTAAAAAAAAAATTACACTGAGTTTTCAGCACTCAGGTTGACAGTCTCAGCGTTCAGGGTTAGACTGAGCGTAGTGTACCTGAGAGTACATAGTGTACTCTTAAGACAGATGTCATTTCGCCAGGCTGGTGGCAGAGATGCAGCCTTGGAGCAGCTGCATGCCTGCCCAACCTTGCTCGACATGGCCGGATAAGCTAACATGAAAAGAGTGACGCAGTTCAATTGTGACTCAAAATTATTTTGTAGGAAATTCTTTGAGAATGGCAAGGAGCATAGGTGGGGCAGCACTCTGGATGCTGCGTGAGCTCTAGAAAATGTGCACCATTCCAGAGCTTTCGAAGTGGCAAGGGGGAAAGAAACTGGGAGTATCTATGATTTTCTCCATTTACTGTGTGCTAATAGTGCTACTGAGACTTTCAACTGTCTGTTATAGCCCTAGTGAGGAAGACGAGGAGCCACAGGGATCAACAGTGTGCTAGCTCTTGGTTTGTTTCCCTCCCCTTCTTCCCCTTCCCTCATTCAAGACAGCACCCAGAAAACCTAGTAAGTGCTAAATAAATGTTAGTGTATCTTGAGCAAAACTTCAGAATGATGACTGTCTCCAGACATAAAAATTTTAACCTCTGTACTGCATATATTTCAAGTCTAATTAGAGATGAAGAGTGGGAGTTTTAGTGATGGTATTTTTTAAACTAAAAGCAGAATTTTGCCACCTTTTTACTAAGTTCTGAGGAATTGAAAGTTAAGCGGCAATGGCATAGGAACTGGAATATTGATTTCGGTCACTAGCTGATAGGTAGTGATTTATAGCTTTAATAAAAAATGGAGAGTTAATTTCCAAGGGATGCCATATTATTAATTTTTTAATATCCCAAGATAAAAGATACAGAGTAGGTGTAAGGGGAGTTTGATTCAAGGTAACTTAAAATCATAGACTGTGTTGCTTAGTACTGTGTAACTTAGTGGAACTGCAGCTTTGCTTGTAGTTTGGGTCTTCAGTGACAGCGATAACATACTATAAAAGAAATCATTCATCTTTACAGGATGATGTGATGCTCTAGAAGTCTAACCCACAGGAAAGACATCCACTGTGCTTCAGAGTCAGTTCGGTTCCCCATTCAAGCCCTAAAAGATTTCCAATAATGTAAACTGTATTGTTGTCTAAGCAAACTTAAAGAAAGCATTTATTTTGCTTACAGTTTCAGAGATTTCAGTCCGAAGTCCTTCAATATGTTGGTTCTGGGCCTGAGGCATAGCAGATCATCCTGTGGGAGGTTCTTCACTTCTTGGTGGCCAGAAAGTAGTGCATAGCAGTAGGAGAAAGGGACCTGGACAAGTTAGGGCTCCCAGGGACATGTCCCTAAGGATCTATTCCCTCCAACCAAGACCCACACTATTTCAAGCAATTTGGGCTTAACTCACCATAGATTATAAAAACATTATTTGGGGACTTAAAAAAATCTGGTTAAAGGTTAAAGCCATCTGCTGAGAGATGGCTCAAGTCAGGAAAGCGTTGCTGTGCAAAGCATTAGGACCTAGATTTCAGGGGTTAAGAGTACATGCTGCTCTTACAGAGAACTGTGGTTCTGTTTTCAGCACCCACATGGCAGATAACTCCAGTTCCAGAGATCTGATGCCCTTTTATGAACACTGCATGCACATTGTACATAGACAGACAGACATGCAGGCAAAACACTCATAACACATAAGAATGAATAAGGAATCTTTCAAAAACAGTAAAAAGAAAGAAAGAAAGAAAGAAAGAAAGAAAGAAAGAAAGAAAGAAAGAAAGAAAGAAAGAAACTTTAAATAAGGCCAGATCTGAGGGTCTAAACCTGTAATGTCAGCACTGGGAAGGCAGAGACAGGAGGATGTAGCCAAATCAGTACACTCCAAGCTCAGTGAAAGCTCATTTCTCAAAACATAAGGCAGAGTGGGAGATGTAGTTTAGTGGGAGGGCATCTGTTGGACATGTATAAGGCCCTTGCTTTAGTCTGCAGAATTAAAAAGATAAATGATGATGATGGTGGTGCTGGTGGTGGTGATAATATGGAGAAGAATTGAGGAAGGCAAGCGATGTTGACCTATGCCCGCAACACACATGCACTTGTACTTACACTCATAAATGAACACTCATGTAGACACTCAAACATACACATACACACATATATACTCACACAAAATCTAGTTAAAACTTTATATTTTATAGGTCTAAATAAGTGAGTATACACCATGTGTGTCTTTCTCCTTCTGGGTTTCCTCACTCAGAATGATCTTTTCTAGATCCCACAATTTGCCTGCAAATTTCATGATTTCCTCATTTTTAATTGCTGAGTAGTATTCCATTGTGTAAACATACCACAATTTCTGTATCCATTCCTCCCTTGATGGACATCTGGGTTGTTTCCAGGTTCTGGCTATTACAAATAAAGCTGCTACAAATATGGTTGAGCAAATGTCCTTGTTGTGTACTTGAGCAACTTTTGGATATATGCCTAGGAGTGGTATAGCTGGGTCTTGAGGAAGCACTATTCCTAATTGTCTAAGAAAGCACCAGATTGATTTCCAAAGTGGTTGTACCAGTTTACATTCCCACCAATGAAATCTATACACCTAAAGAAGATAAACAAAAAAGAGGACCTGGGGTAAGATGATCAATCTTTACTTAGAAAAACAAATGGGATGGGCATTGGATGTAGGAGAAAACAAGTAACAGGACAGGAGCCTACCACGGAGGGCCTCTGAAAGACTCTACCTAGCAGTGTATCACAGCAGATACTGAGACTCATAACCAAACCTTCTGCAGCGTGCAGGGAATCATATGAAAGAAGGAGAGTTAATATGACCTGGATAGGAGCTCCACAAGGACCAAATATATCTGGGTACAGGGGTCTTATATGAGACTGTTTCTCCAACCAAGGACCATATGGATGTAACCTAGAACCTCTGCTTGGATGTAGCCCATGGTAGCTCAGTATCCAAGTGGCACCTATTAAGGGGAACAGAGACTATTTCTGACAGGAACTCAATGGCAGGCTCTTTGACCCCACCCCTCAAAGGAGGAGCAGCCCTGCTAGGCCACAGAGGAGGACATGGCAGCTAGTCCTGAAGATACCCGATAAAACAGGATCAGATGAAAGGGGAGGAGGTCCTCCCCTATCAGTGGACTTGGAAAGGGGCAGGGAGGAGATGAGGGAGGGAGGGTGTGATTGGGAGGGAATGAGGGAGCGGGATACAGCTGGGATACAAAGTTAATAAAATGTAACTCAAAAAAAATAGAAAAGAAAAAAAAAACTATGTTTTTTTAAACAAATCTTTTTATATGATTACACTGACTGAAATCAGTTAGTAATCAGGGATCCTTCCTAAAAGAAGTCTATACCCAGTCTCCACTCCAGCCATATAAAATCCCCACTCACTGTGCTGAGTTCTCCCCTTGGAACAAAAGTCTCCTTAAGCATCTCCAACATTCACTCTTTCTTTGGGAAACAAAAAAGATTTATAAAAGAACATTACACTCTGCTTTCTTTCATCTAATCAATAGCATAGAAGCAGCAGAATTACTTCTCACTGATCAGAGACAAATGCAACCAAGTGTTGAACACAGATAAATGAACCTCATGAAAACACAATAAAAAAAAAAATCCAGAGCAATATGGCATCTCCAGAACTCAGTTACCCCACAGCAAGCATCCCTAGATACCCTAACATAACTGAAACATAAGAAAATGACCTTAAATCTATGCTTATTAAGATGATAACAATAATGGAGGAAATGAATAAAACCTTAAAGAAATACAGGAAGATACAGTCAAACAGATTGACTTCTTTAAAGAGGAAATGAATAAGTCACTCAAAGAAGTACAGGAAAATATAATCAGGTGAAGGAATTAAACAAATAATTTAAAGAACTGCAGGAAAATACAATCAGGTGAGGGAAATCAACAAAACAGTTTAAGATATGGAGATGGAAATAGAAATTAAAAAAAAAAACAGAATTTCCACAAACTAAGAAAATCCTGGAGATGGAGAGCTTAGGAAAGAAAACAGGAACTACAGAGGTAAGCATCACCAATAGAATATAAGAGATGGAGGAGAGACTCTCAGGTGTAGAAGACACAATGGAAGAAGTCGATGCACCTGTTAAAGAAAATGTTCAATCTAAAAACTTCCTGACACAAAACATCCAAGAAATCAAAGATGCCATGAAAAGACAAAACCTAAGAATAATAGAAATAGAAGAGAAAATTCACAGCTCCAAGGCCCAGAAAATATTAGCAACAAAATCATGGAAGAAAATTTCTCCAGTCTAAAGAAAGAGATGCCTATAAGCATACAAGAAGCCTGCAGAATACTAACTAGATTAAATGAAAAAAGAAAATTCTTCCAGCACATAATAATCAAAACAATAAATGTACAGAACAAAGGAATAATAGTAAAAGCTGCAAGGGAAAAGGCCGAGTAACAAACAATGGCAAACCTATCAGAATCACATCTGACTTCTCAAAAGGGACCATAAATCCAGAAGGGCCTGGGCAGGTGTCTTGCAAACTGTAAGAAACCAGATTCCAGTCCTGACAACTATACCCAGCAAAACTTCCAATCACCATAGATGGAGAAAAGACATTCTAGAACAGACCAAATTTAAATTATATCTATGCACAAACCCAGCCAAACAGAAGACACTAGAAAGAAACTGCCCACCTGAGGGTGTTAACTACACCAGAAAACCCCACAGGATATAAATAACTTCACTATAGCAAAACCAAAAGTAGAAAAGCACACAAACACTTTACCATTACCAACATCAAAATAAAAGAAACTAAAAGTCACTGGCCATTAATATTTCTCAACATTAATGGACTCAACTCCCCCCACCCAAAAAAACCCACAGAATAACAGAATGGATGTGTGAACAGGACCCATCATTCTGCTGCATACAAGAAAAACACCTGAGCCACAAGGAGACTTTACCTGAGAGTAAAGAGCTCAAAAAATGTTTTTCAAGCAAACAAACCCGAGAAGTAGGCTGGAGCAGCCATTCTAATATCTAATAAACCACACAAAGATCAACAAAGAAAGAAAATTCAGACCAGTTTCCATTATGGGCATTGATGCAAAAATACTCAATAAAATACTTGCAAACTAAATCCAAAAACATATCAAAGATATAATCCACCATGACCAGGCATTTAAGAGTGGCTCAATATATGGAAATCCATCACTGTAATCCCCCATATAGACAAACTGAAAGAAAAAAAAAAAAAAAAAAAAAAAACGAGGGACAACAACATGGCAGTGCCAGGAGAACACTGCCTCTGAGGAACAGGACAACATTTCCCTTACAGCAACCAAGAGGCTGAACTCTGGGCCCTAAAACAACAGCAATTGTGTTTCCCAGGTGAGAGGAAACCCCCACGGTGGGGGAATCAGGCGGGTCTACGCTCAGGCCACCCAGCCAGAACCCAGAAGAGATCCTGGGTCTCACAGCAATAGGTCGCTAGACCAGAGCCACACGCCTGATCACCTTCCCAGGCTGAACTGTGGGCACAAAAACACCAGAGACTGGGAGTCCCAGTCACAAGAAAAACCCACAGGAAAGGAAGGAAACGATACTGACTTGGGTCACCCAGTCTTTTCCTGGAAAAAGTCTTGCAGACCTGTGGGTATAAGCCGCCATCACTGAACTGGACTCCAGTCACAGGCACAGACAACTGCTGCATGCCAGCTCTCCAGCTGTGTGCCCCAGGGCAACAGAGACTGGGAGTTCCTGTTGGGAGAAATACTCACAGGGAACGAAGCAAAGGGGACGGACTTAGGCCACCCAGTATATCCCTGGAATAGGCCCAGCAGACAGGCCTAACCCAGGGACCTGCTGTGCACCACATAGCCTGCTGTTACCAGGAGAGGGGTACCCACCCGCCACAGATTACCGCTTGGGTACTGGGACATAGAGCCCCAACCTCAGACCTACAAAAGCCTGGAATCCCCGAGATCAACCCCCAGATACTGCTCCAAGGGGCAACCAGTTATCCCTAACAAAACTGACCAAACCACGAGACTCACAGGTTACAGCAGCAGATAACTAAATCTACAGCAAGAAACTCAGAAGCAGGGCAGCTGTCTTCAGGACTTCCCCAGGTGAGTGGAGAACCCTCTCGACTAACAAGGACCACAGTTACCACTCAGGTCTCTATGCCTGAGGTGAGCAGCGGCAACTCCTGAAAAACACCGGCCATCCAGTGACTATACCCAAAAAGCTGAGAAGGCTTCCTTCAGGAAAAATCATCTTCCTGCCAAGGGGATTCTCTCCACTACAAGATCCCCAGGAACCACCAGAAACTAACCCCAAACACCTAGGATAGCCCAATGGGTAGAGGCCAGCATAAAAGCTCAACCAACAAAATACAGAGTAATATGGTATCTACAGAACCCAGTTATCCAGGGGCAAATAGCCCTGGACACCCCAGCATAACTGAAATCCAAGAAGATGACCTAACAACTATGCTCATGAAGAGGATAACAGAGGAAACAAATAAAATACGTAAAGACCTAGAGGAAGATAAACTAAAACAGATTATGGCCATCCATAAAGAAATATAGGAAGTTGCACCCAAACAGTTTGTGGCCTTTAGAGAGGAAATGCTTAAATCACTTAATGAAATAAAAGAAACAGAGGATTGTTCAAGCGAACAGCTGAAAGAATTGATGGAAAAACAGGAAAATATAGTCAGACAGGTGAAGGAAATCAACAAAATGGCTCAAGATCTGAAGATAGAATTAGAAAAATTAAAGAAAACACAAATGGGGGAAATTGTGGAGAGAAAGAACTTAGGGGAGAAAACAGGAACTACAGAGGTTAGCATAACCAATAGACTACAAGAGATGGAAGAAAGAATCTCAGGTGTGGAAGATACAATGGAAGAAATAGATGTATCTGTCAAACAAAATGTTAAATCTAAAAAATTCCTGACACAGACCATCCAAGAAATCCAAGACAACATAAAAAGACAAGACCTAAGAATAATAGGAATAGAGGAAAAAGAAGATTCCCTCCTCCAAGGCCCAGAAAATATTTTCAACAAGATCACTGAAGAAAATTTCCCCAACTTAAAGGAGAGGCCAATAAGAATACAAGAGACCTACAGAACACCCAATAAATTATACCAGAAAAGAAAATTATATAATAATCAAAACAGTAAGTATACAGAACAAAGAAAAAAATACTAAAAGCTGCAAGGGGAAAAGGCCAACATATAATGGCAAACCCATTAGAATCACACCTGACTTTTCAACAGAGACTATGAAAGCCAGAAGGGCCTGGATGGATATCATGCAGACCCTAAGAGAACACAGATCTTAGCCCAGGCTACTATACCCACAAAACTCTCAGTCCTCATGGACGGAGAAAACAAGATATTCAATGACAAAAACAAATTTCAACAATACCTACACACAAATCCAGCATTACAGAAGACACTAGAAGGGAAAATACAACCTAAGAAAACTAGCTACTTTCAAGAAAACACAGGAAATAATTAACCTCACTACAGTAAAACAAAAAGCAACCAAGCACACAACCTTATGACCACAGCCAACAACAAAATCAAAGGATCTAACAGCCACTGGTCATTAATCTCTCTCAACATCAATGGACTCAACTCTCCAATAAAAAGACACAGACTAATAGAATGGATGTGTGAAAAAAAAACCCAGCAATCTGTTGCATACAATAAACACACCTAAGTCACAAAGATAGACATTACCTGAGAATAGGGTTGGAAGACAACTTTCCAAGCAAATGGACACAAGAAACAAGCAGGAGTAACCATTCTAATATCTGATAAAATAGACTTTCAACCAAAATTAATCAAAAGAGATGGGGAAGGACACTTCATATTCATCAAGGGAGAATTCCACCAGAAAGACATCACAATCCTGAACATATATGCCCCAAATACAAGGGCACCCACATTTGTAAAAGAAATATTGATAAAATTTAAACCACATATAGATCCCCGCACATTACTAGTGGGAGACTTCAACACCCCACTCTCAACAAAGGACAGGTCAACAAAACAGAAATTAGACAAAGAAACATTGTCCCTGGCAGAGGTCATGAATCAAATAGAACTAACAGACATTTACAGAACCTTACACCCAAACACAAAATAATTTATCTTCTTCTCAGGACCTCATGGAACCTTCTGCAAAATAGACCACATAGTTGGTCACAAATTGAACCTCAACAGATACAAGAAGATTGAAATAATACCTTGTATCCTGTCTGATCACCATGGAGTAAAGCTGGACCTCAACAACAACAGAAATAGCAAAAAGCCTACACACACATGGAAACTGAACAACTTGCTACTAAATGACAGCTGGATCAGGGAGGAAATAAAGAAAGAAATTAAAGTCTTCCTAGAACTCAGTGAAAATGAAGACACAACATACCCAAACTTGTGGGATACAATGAAAGCTGTGCTAAGAGGAAAGTTCATAGCACTAAGTGCCTTCAAGAAGAAATTTGAGACAGCGCATTCAAGCAACTTAATGGCTCACTTAAAAAGCTTAGAAAAAGAAGAAGCAGACACAGGAAAGAGGAGTAGATGGCTGGAAATAATCAAACTCAGGGCTGAAATCAATTAATTAGAAACAAATAAAACAATTCAAAGACTCAATGAAACCAAGAGCTGGTTCTTTGAGAAAATCAACAAGATAGACAAACCCTTAGCCAAGCTAACCAAAAGGCAGAGAGACACCATCCAAATCAACAAAATCAGAAATGAAAAGGGGGACATAAGTACAGACACTGAGGAAATCCAAACAATCATTAGGACTTACTTCAAAAGTCTGTATGCCACAAACTTTCAAAATCTAAATGAAATGGACAATTTTCTTGATTGATTCGACTTACCAAAGCTGAATCAGGACCAGGTAAATCAATTAAATAGTCCTATATCCCCCAAGGAAATAGAAGTGGTCATCAAAATTCTCCCATTCAAAAAAAGCCCAGGACCAGATGGTTTCAGCTTAGAATTCTACCAGACGTTCAAAGAAGAGCTAAGTCCAGTTCTCTTCAAACTATTCCACAAAATAGAAACAGAAGGAATATTACCAAACTCATTCTATGAAGCCACAGTCACTTTTGTAACTAAACCTTACAAAGACCCAACAAAGAATTTCAGGCAAATCTTCCTTATGAACATTGATGCAAAAATACTCAAAAAAATACTTGCAAACCAAATACAAGAACACATGAAAGATATCATCCACTATGACCAAGTACGCTTCATCCCAGGCATGCAGGGGAGGTTCAATATATGGAAATCCATCAATGTGATCCACCACATTAACAAACTGAAAGAAAAAAAAAACACATGATAATCTCCCTAGATGCTGAAAAAGCATTTGACAAAATCCAACATCCATTCGTGTTTAAAGTATTGGAGAGATCCAGAATACAAGGCATATATCTAAACATAGTAAAGGTGATATACAGCAAGCCTATAGCCAACATCAAATTGAATGGAGAGAAACTTGAAGCAATCCCACTGAAATCAGGGACAAGACAAGGCTGCCCACTCTCTCCATATCTCTTCAACATAGTTCTTGAAGTCCTTGCTAGAGCAATAAGACAGTTGAAGGAGATCAAGGGGATACAAATTGGAAAAGAAGAAGTCAAATTATCACTATTTGCAGTTGATATGATATGATGGTATTTGTGAGTGACCCCAAAAACTCTACCAGGGACTCTTACAGGTGATAAACACCTTCAGCAAAGTGGCTGGATAAAAAATTAACTCAAAAAAAATCAGTAGCCCTCCTGTATACGAGACAAAAGGGCTGAGAAAGAAATTAGGAAAACAACACCCTTCACAATAGCCACAAATGACATAAAGAACCTTGGTGTAACCCTAACCAAGCAAGTCAAAGACTTGTATGAAAAAAATTTCAAGTCTCTGAAAAAAGAATTAGAAGAAGATATCAGAAGATGGAAAGATCTCCAATGCTCATGGCTTGGCAGGACTAGCATAGTAAAAATGGCCATTTTACCAAAAGCAATCTACAGATTCAATGCAATTCCCATCAAATTACCAACACAATTCTTTACAGAGCTGGAAAGAAAAATTCTCAACTTCGTATGGAATAACAAGAAACCGAGAATTGCTAAAACAATCCTCTACAATAAAAGATCTTCTGGAGGTATCTCCATCCCTGATCTTAAGCTGTACTATAGAGCAACAGTAATAAAAACTTCATGGTACTGTCATAGAAACAGAATGGTGAATCAATGTAACTGAACAGCAGACCCAGAAATAAACCCACACACTTATGGACACCTGATCTTTGACAAAATGCCAAAACCATACAATGGAGAAATGATAGCATCTTCAACAAATGGTGCTGGTCTAACTGGATGTCTATATGTAGAAAAATGCAAATACTTATCACCCTGCACAAAACTGAAGTCCAAGTGGATCAAAGACCTCAACATAAAACCAGACACATTAAATCGGTTAGAAAAAAAAGTGGGGAAGCCTTGAACTCATTGGCACAGGAGACAACTTCCTGAACAGAACACCAACAGCACAGGCTTTAAGAGCATCAATCAATAAATGGGACCTCATGAAAATGAAAGGCTTCTGTAAAGCAAAGGACACCATCATCAAAACAAAATGACTGCCTACAGATTGGGAAAGAATCTTCACCAACCCTTTATCTGACAGAGGACTAATATCCAGTATATATAAAGAACTAAAGAAGCTGAAAAGCAGCAAACAAAGTAATCCAATTAAAAAAATGGGGAACAGAGCTAAACAGAGAACTCTCTGTAGAGGAATATTGAATGGCCTAGAAACACTTAAAGAAATGCTCAACGTCATTAGCCATTAGGGAAATGCAAATCAAAACGACCCTGAGATTTCACCTTACACCCATCAGAATGGCCAAGATCAAAAATGCAAGTGACAACACATGCTGGAGAGGTTGTGGAGAAAGGGGAACCCTCCTCCACTGCTGGTGGGAATGCAAACTCTTACAACCACTCCCTATCAGTGGACTTGGGGAGGGGCATGCGTGAATAAGGGGGAGGAAGGATGGGACTGGGAGGGGAGGAGGGAGGGCCTTATGGGGGGGAATATAAAGTGAATAAACTATAATTAATAAAAACAAATAAATTTACAAAAAAAGAAAGAAAGAAAAGGGAAAAAAAAAACTCACATTATCATCTCCTTAGATGCCAAAAAAGCATTTGACAAAATCTGACACCCATTCATCTTAAAAGTCTTGGAGATATTAGGGATACAAGGCACATACCTAAACATAGTAAAGACAATATACAGCAAGCCTATAGCCAACATCAACTAATCGGAGAGAAACTTAATCCCACTGAAATCAGGGACAAAGCAATGCTTCCCACTCTCTCCATATCTCTTCATCATAGCTCTTGAAGTCCTTGCTAGAGCAATAAGACAACTAAAGGAGATCAAGGGGATACAAATTGGAAAGAAAGAACTTAAAGTATCACTATCTGCAGATGATATGATAGTATACATGAGTGATACCAAAAATTCTACCAGGGAACTCCTTCAGCTGATAAACACCTTCAGCAAAGTGGCTGGATACAAAATTAACTCAAAATAATCAGTAGCCCTCATGTATACAAAGACAAATGGGCTGACAAATTTGGAAAACAACATCTTTCACAATAGTCACAAAAAAAAACATAATGTATTTTAAAAGTAACTTTTATTAACCTTATTCTTACTGCCTCTGTCTGCTAACCTAGGCTTATTCCTGGAAGCTTCTAGCCTTCATACAATTTAACCTAGGCATAGAATGTTTTCAGCCTCAGAGACTTACTGCTTAATATGCTTATCCTTTCTTATTTTTATGAGCTCTGGGCTGACTGGTTCAGCTCAGATGTTCTGGCTTACTCCATTTCCAGCTAACTGATTCAATCTGGCTTTTCTCTCAGCTTCTGAATTTCTTGGTTTGGCCTCATACTAACTCCAGCCATTTGCTCTGATCTCCTGGTTCCTCGTTCTCTGGCTCATTCAGTCTTTACCTGAGTTCTCTCTGTCTGCAACCTGTCTGTCCCCTCTCTCTCATTGCCCCTTGAGTAGCTTCCTTTTCTCTCTCTTCTCTTGAGAGTTGGCCATACCCTGTTCTACTAAGTCTTTCTCTGACTTGTCAATTTTCTGCAACTCAGTTGCACATCACTTTCAAACATTGGTGCTTCCTCCTACAAACTATCATTACCTTCATTATTTGGAATTAAAAGCCCATACCAGCATGCCTGGATCTAAGTTTTTCTTTACCTGAAACTTGCTCAATGCCAGGCTGGTTTTGAACTCATATCTGCTTGCCTCTGTCTCCTGGATTGAAGGTATGTTTGTATTCCAGCTGGATCACGCAGAACAGAAGATCATTGGATATGATCTCTTGCCAGAGCATCCATGTTCTGAATTAAATTCCTCGACAAAATATCTTGGTGTAACTCTAACTAAGCAAGTGAAAGACTTGTATGAAAACAACAACAACAACAAAACAAACAAACAAAAACAAAAGCCAAAAAACAAAAACGTCAAGTCTCTGAAGAAAGAAATTGAAGATATTAGAAGATGGAAAGATCTCTCAGCCTCATGGATTGGTAGGATTGACATAGTAAAAGTCACCATATTACCAAAAGCAATCTACAAATGCAGTGCAGTAATCTCCATCAAAATACCAACACAATTCTTATATTTCTGGTCATGAGCCTAGCCTTTAACGGCTGAGCCATCTCTACAGCCAACACGATTCTTTACAGATCTTGAAAGAATACTTCTCAACTTCATATAGAAAAGCAAAAAACCCAGCATAGCTGAAAACAATCCTGTACAATAAAAGATCTTCTGGAGGTATCTCCATCTCTGATGTCAAGCTGTACTATACAGCAACAGTAATAAAAACTGCATGCTACAGGCATAAAAACAGACTGGCGGATCAATGGAATTGAATTGAAGACAAAGAAATAAACACATACACATATGGACACTTGATTTTTGACAAAGGAACCAAAACCATACAATGGAGAAAAGACAGCATCTTCAACAAATGATGCTGGTCTAACTGAATGTCTACATGTAGAAAAAATGTAAATAGATCCATACTAATCACCCTGCACAAAACTAAAGTCCAAGCAGATCAAAGACCCCAACTTACCCCAGCCGCACAAAATCTGTTGAACACATTGGTAGAGGAGACAACTTCTTGAACAGAACACCAACAGCTCAGGCTCTAAGATCAACAATTAATAAATGGGATTTCATGAAATTGAGAAGCTTCAATAGAGCAAAGGACAGAACAAAACCACAGCCTAGAAACTGGTAAATGACCCTGTATCTGACAGAGGGCTAATATCCAAAATATTTAAAGAACTCAAGAAATTAAACACTAAGAAACCAAATAATCCAATTTTTAAAATATGGTACAGAGCTAAACAGAGAATTCTCAATAGAGGAATATAGAATGGCCAAGAAGCACTTAACTAAATGCTCAACATTCTTAGTCATCAGGGAAATGCAAATCAAAATGACCCTGAGATTCCATCTTACACCCATCAGAATGGCTAAGATCAAGAGACAACACATTCTGGAGAGGATGCGGAGAAAGGGGAACTCTCCTGTATTGCTGGTGGGAGTACAAACATGTATAACCACTTTGGAAATCAATCTGGACCTTTCTCAGAAAATTGGGAACAGCCCTACCTCAAGACCCAGCTATACCACTCCTGGGCATATACCCAAAAGATGCTTTACCATGCAAGGATATTTGCTCAACTATGTTCATAGCAGCTTTATTCATAATTGCCAGAAACTGGGAACAACCCAGATGTCCCTCAACTGAAGTATGGATAAAGAGACTGAGGTACCTCTACACAATGGAAGACTGCTCAGCTATCAAAAACAAGGACACCATGTAATTTGCAGGCAAATAATAGATCTGGAAAAGATAATCTTGAGTGAGGTAACCCAGATCGAGAAAGACAGGCGTGGTATATACTCACTTATAATCAGATATTAGCCATACGATACAGGATAACCATACTATAATCCACAGACCAGAGAAGCTAAATTACAAGGAGGAGCCTAGGGAGGATGCTTAATTCTCATTCAGAAGGGCAATTGGAATAGATATTGGGTGCAGTTGAAGAGAAGGAACAGGATGGGAGCCTACCATAGATATCCTCTGAGAGACTCCACCTAGCAGGGAATCGAAGCAGATGCTGAGACACAGGCAAACTTTGGGCAGAACTCAGGGAGTCTTATAGCAGAGCTGGAGGAATAGAAGGGCTTGGAGGTGACAGGAGCTCCACAAGGAGAGCAACAGAGTCACTTAATCTGGTCCCAAGGGGACCTGAGGAGACTGATGTACCAACCAAGGACTATGCATGGAGAGGACCTAGACCCCCTGCACAGATGTAGCTGATAGGCAGCTCACTCTCCATATAGGTTCTATAAGGGCACCCAGGCTGTCTCAGACATGGACTCTTGTTGCCTGCTCTTTGATCATTTCTCCTTGATGGGGCAGCCTTGCCAGGCCACAGAAGTAGAGGATGCAGCCAGTCCTAAAGAGACTTGATAGTTTGGGGTCAGTTGGTAAGGGAGGAGGGCTCCCTTTTTCTAAGACTAGGGAACCAGATGAGGGGGGAGAGGGAGGAGACAAGGGAGGGAGGCCTTGCCAGGCTACAGAGGAAGAGGGGAGTCCTGCTGAGACTTAAGAAGCTATGGGCAGATGGCAATAGTGGAGAACTCCCCCTTTCAGTGGACTAGGGGAAGGGGATGAGGGGAAGAGGGAGGGAGGGTGAGACTGGGAGAGTGGAAAGAGGGGGCTTCCATTGGGCATATAATGAATAAATTGTGAAGAAAAAATAAAATAAATTTAAATTAAAAGATGAATAAAATCTCAGAAGAAGGAAAAGAAAATACAAAGAAGAAAAAAAAAAGAATCACAGTCAGGCGTAGTGGCACACTACTGTGATTCCAGGACTGAGGAAAGCAGAGGCAGGTAGATCTCTGTGAGTTTGAGGCCAGCTTGGTCTACAAAGGGAGTCCAGGACAGCCAAGGCTACACGGAGAAACCTGTCTCAAAAACCCAATAAATAAATAAACAAGTAAACAAATAGGAGGGGTTTTGCTGTTGATGTATAAGATCCACTGGTGGTCGGACGCTCCCTGTTTGGGAAGTAGCTGTCTTGTAGGATAAGTGTTAGGGGACGTGATCCCTACCTACTACCTGGGAGATTTCATCAAAACTGCAGCCACACACAGATTCATTTTAAAACTCAGGATGGGCTCAGATGTACTGGCACTTTGTAAGCTGAAGCAGGAAGGTGACTTTGAGACTAACATGTCAATAAAGAGGCAGATGCTAAAGGATAAACAGACCGATGATGATGATGATAGATAGGTAGGTAGATAGATAGATAGATAGATAGATAGATAGATAGATAGATAGATAG
>NW_026590707.1:2005280-2013308 GCF_907164565.1 Psammomys obesus | reverse complement strand
TAGATAGATAGATAGATAGATAGATAGATAGATAGATAGATAGATAGATAGATAGATAGATGGATGGTAGATATCCATGATTGACCAGCCCAGGTAGGGGTCATGCTGCCTTTCCCCTAGCACCAGCAGCCTTACTGCTAGAACAGCTTAGAAGCTGTATCTTGTGTCAGGGACCATCTTTCAGTAGTGTGATTTCATTTCTAAGTATATCTATTAAGGTGAGGCCTTGTTTTAATTATTCAGCTTACCTATTTATCTTGGGACTTGAATTTCCATTATAATGATTCCGGTAGGCTTTATACTTTAATATTATTTTATATGGCACTACTAAACAATACCTCATATTTATTTAGTGCATTTTTAAGGCTGGAAGTAATTAAAATATGCTTTTTACTTATTTAGTTCTCATACTAACATGTAAGTAATATTAGAAGTAGATGGATTATCTTTATTTTATAGCTAAAGAAACCAAAGTCACAAAGTAGGAAGTTTGCAAATGGTCTGTGTGTTCCAGGCACACTCATGACAAGTTTCTTGCCTTTATTTCTCGGGGGACCTTGTTGCCTTGCTATACACTATAAATACATTATACAGTGTATAGTTTTACTATTCTTAGGTCCATCAAGTTTAATGGGATAGCTTGGCACGGTTCCTAGAGCAGGATCATGTACATGATAAATATTACTATATAAGATGATGTGTTTGGGCTTATATATGGCTTACAGATTTTAAAAGTAGCAAAAGGGAGTTGTCACCTTTAACTTTGTTTTACATTTATCTAATGTAATCCCCGGCATGTAGTAGGTACTTGATAAATATTTGTTGAGAGAAAATGAAAGCACCACATTGAAAAATAATGTGACAAAATAATTAGTAGAAGATTAAGACAAATTAAAAAGGAAGTACTAGTTCATTCAGCAGGAAGTGCTTAAGTAAGACAGCCCACCTCAGTCATAAATAAATCCCTTGGTTCTTGTTGGGGATCAGTCACTGACCTGGTAGAATGGGGCTCCAACCAACTGTTCTGACTTACAGAGTCATTGGTTTTTGGAGCTGAAAGGGCCATTTGAAATCATTTAAACCTTCTACTTCTTAAAAAAAAAAAAAATATATATATATATATATATATATATATATACACATATATATATTAGTAGATTTCAAATCAAATCTTTCTAAAGAACCAATAGGATATAAACATTTTTATGCACACACACATACATACCACACTGCTGCGCACACATACATACACATAAAACCATACACTATCATAGCACTCAGACGCTTCATCTGTGATAGGAGAATCTTGTATGGTAAAAATAAACTTTCTTTACCACATACACATTTAAACATAGACTAACTGCAAAGAATCCAGAATGATGTAGAGAAAGGGGTGATAGAGTGCCTGGTGCATATTGTGCCTTTCATCTTTACCAAGATGTCATCATTGATCATTATTCTCTTGGGATAAGTGCCTGACTCTATATAGTCTTGTCAGAAGTAACTGAAAAAAAATTCCAGCCTCTCTTGTAGTGAAGGAGGAAATTGAGATTGTATTTCATCTCATGTTTAGGATACAGAAATTACACTGCATACAAATTTACTTTTGAATCACTTTATTAGATTACTTATGAGGCATGTCTTTTTTTCTTATTTATACAAAAGAATTTGCAAGACTGAGACACAGAATGTTTAAATGACTCTTTGGGATTGCATATTAAATCAATGGCATAATCCAAAATGATTCTATTTTATGGCAAAGGACATTGTTTTAAGACATCATGTTCCCTGTTATTATATACCTCACTGAAAACATTATGAAATCCCCAGAAATCCTTAAGAATTAATTAAACTCTAATTTGAGATCATTGCCCACAAAAAAAGCTAGGGAAATACCTGAAGAGGTGAGCTCAGTAGGTGGCTTTCCTGGTTTAACAGTCAGTTACCAAAGCCTGTTGATTCAAATTCCATTTCTTGCATTTAGCTGCATCAGTCTGCTAGCTTCTTCGTTTCTACCTCCAGTCTCCTTCAGTCACTCCACACTTAGACTTTCTGGCACGTAACCCCAGTGTTTCTCTTCTGTTTAGTCTGTGCATGAGTCCCCACTGACCACAGAACGAAGTACAGCATCTTTCCCACATATCTCTCAAAATGCTTCTCTCTAGCACACGCACATCCTGCCTTTGCCCTCAAAAGAAGAGCCACCTTTATCAACTAACGTATCCTGGAGCACACTGATTTCTCTCTGCACATTTGCAAAAGCCTCTTCTCCCACGGTTGCTTACTCCTCTACCTAGCAGGCATGCTGTCCTCCTCCTTCCCAAGGTTCAGATCAGAATGAGAGCCTCAGACAAGCTTCTTGTTCACCTCTAATCTGAAATATATGACATTACTGAGAGAAGCAATTTCCTGCTTATTGTAGAAAACTGTATTCATGATTGTTCACTGCATTAATACAAATACTTGGTGTCTAGTAATCCATTTATTCCTTTAAGGAACTTACTGGGGGCTTAATAATGATGTTTCAGGTGTGGTCCAGCCTTTTACTTTAAATAGATGGAGGAAGAAAAATAATACAAGTGCACTGAGCTTGGAATAAGAAAAACAGGTGATCATGAAAGCCCAGAAGAGAAGTCTCAAAATTAGACCATCATGGAAGACATTCCTGGAAGGGGTACTTTAAACTAAAATTTGAAGAAGGAATATAAGTTAGTTAAATGAAGAAGCAGAGGAGTATTGTTGTGAACTAAATAAAAAATATTTAGGCAAGCAGGGATGAGTTACCTAATGCCACAGAATATCTCTGGAGTTTATTTGCAGAAAATTTGGTGTGGTTAGATAGACATATGGGAGACATATGTTAGATGAGGAGTCAGGAAAGGCCCAAGGGGGACGGACAAGGAAGACCCAGAGTGCTAGAATAAAGAACTTGAACTTCATCGTAATAGTTACTGAGAATTGTTGAAAATGTTGCTGTAGACATGGGAGAAGCTTGACTCTTTGGCAAAAAGAATGGTTGTGGTGTGAAGGACACATGTAGGGCTGAGTTTCAGACGACAGAGCAGGAGTCTGAGGTACTGGAGGCAGTGTAAAGGAATGAACGGAATAAAGGAATGAATCCTGCTTGTCTACTTTAAATGCAATGTTAAAGTTTGGTATAAGGCTGTGGCCATGTGGATGAAGAGAGTCGGCTGGAATCAAATGGTATTCAGAGGGTGTGTGGGGAAATGTGGCCTTTGGCTAGATGTGTGAAGATGGAGTTTAGGAAGACTCTCAGGTGTATTGGTTGTAGCAACTTGTGAAGTGATTAAGCACTAGGTAAGCTCCTACTGTGTATCATTCTAAAATTCTACTTGATTTCAAAGCATCAGCAATAGAACAGTGCTGTAATTCTGGAAAGATGACAAATGTTGACTTCAGTACTCCTGACACACAAAAACAACTTATCAATGTTTCCTGATTTGGAGGTTGACAAAGGGACTCAACAAGGCAGTTCTCACTTGGGGTTCCTCACACAGTACAGCTGGAAGAAATGAGAGCTACCCACACACTCTGAGTCACGTGACCAGTGCCTGGTACTAAGGGTTGGGCATGCCTCTCCTAGCTCGGCATCTCCACAGGGCTACACGGGGTTTCTTGCCTTAAAGCTGCCTTCCCACAAAAATACATGGTTCAAGAAGCCAAGTGGAAGCAACAAGCCTTCTTATAACCCCTAGCCACAGTTCATGATACTGCCATCTGTTGATAAAAATAGTCATCAGCTAAGACTGTGAAAGATTTGATTTGGGTATTAAAGGAAGAATGGTTGCATACATAGAGAAACAACAAATTTGTGGCCATTCATAACCTGTATTCCAACCTCTTGCCATAATTGCTTTCATATTAATCAATGTAGCCTTCATCATTTCCCCTTAAATATTGTTATGCATATTAATGAATAGTAAAAAAAACTGTAGGATTAGTATTTTATTTAAAAAATACTGATAGCCAACTCAGTATATACAGAGTATATACATACACATAGCCAACTATGTATATTGTGTTTATTTTATTCAACATTATAGCCCCACTTGCTTTATACACTGTGCAACCCCAGTCACTTTCCTATAATCACACACACACAAACCTTCTTTAAAGCAATAGTAATCTCTGATTGGAAACAAACATATTTTAACAAGAAATAATTATAATGTTTACTTTTCTTATTCTCTCTGAATCATGGAGAGCCTGTGACTAAGGCAAAAAAAAATCACTACCACCAACGAAAAACAAACCCATACTTAAACAGTATTAATACTACTTACGGATTTATATGAAACACTTTCTTAAAATCTACTTGAGATGGAATCTATGCTTCTGAGATCTTTTTCTGATTAGGAATAAAAATCTCATGGACTATGAGTGTGATGTTCATTCAAAATACTTACTATTTTTTCTGTTCCCAGCTGTCATGCAAGGTGAGGTCGCCTGACTCTTTTCTGGTACTATGTGATTTCTTATTTAGAATTTTTTCAATTCAGCTTTTAATGGAGACCTTACACTCTATTAGTTAAGGCACAGTGCATTGCATTTTCTATAACAAACTGTTTGCTCCTTATATGCAGAAATCATCGGCAATTGTTCCATGGTACCTTGAAACTTCAAAACAATGCTCCAGAGTATAATAATAAATGCAACATTTCTGCATGCAGGTATTTCCAACAAGCTTGTTATTATGCAGAAGGAGGGAATTCTTTCTCCAGCTACCTCTAAGTGCTGATGATAGTTATAGTGTTGGGTTTTTCCCTCCCTGGCAAATAAACTCCTTAAACAACAAAGAGAACTGTTCACATTTCTACAGAATGATTTTTAGCCAAGAAAATGGGGTGCATTTGGGGAAGAGGATTTTTCTTTGCAGGGATTTTATTCTGATTGAATAACCAGATGGAGAGTCACGGATTTGAAAATGTTTAGCTGAGCAATTCAGCATTCTCGACTGGGTTCCACAGCAGGATGCCAAATAAAAATCGCAATCTAAGCTGTTATGAATTAATGAGAGTCTACAATACACATACCTACTTATTCAAACCCAGACCTGAATGTGCGTGCATTGTGGATAACACGTCTGAGGATAGCCATAGATCCGTAATGTACAACATTAGCCTCCCATTAGTTTGCCACAGTAAAGCTTGGGAAAGTGCTTCCATTATTTAAAACTAAAAACAACACTCTACTTAGCTTAATCCTGCCATAAAAATTGATTGAAATTTGGCACAAAACAAAACAAATAGTAATCAAATTAACCAAATTTTATTTAGAAGCAAAACTGTGGCGTTTAATGTTTCTGACATCATTCCTCAAGTATATTAGTCCTCTTTGGAGGAACTGTTAATTTCCCACATGTGACAATTATAAATTTTTATGCTGTGACCATTTCTAGAACAAGTGTATTACTTTGAGTTTTTTTTTTTTTTTAAGATAAAAAATGTTGGCAGTATGGGCCCGGCAGTACTGGGGGCAGGTAGAGGGAACCTTGCCCTTTAAAAATCATCAGATGCTCCAGGTGTCTGAGGGGTTCTTAAGGATTCATTAGTCCAGAGACCTGGCTGCCTTTTCTGTAAGGCACCAAGTATACTCAGTAAAGGAATAGGGAGATTTAATTTACCATGTAGTTGCACACACTCAGTTTCTAAGACTATCGGCTTCTACACTCAGACGAGCTAGGGCAAGTGTTCAGTGCTGACACTGTAAGAGCATGTAAAAAAAGCTTGATTTAAATTAATGTGGTACCTATTCCCATGCTCAGATTAGATGAGGGCACTGTGGAAGCCATGAGTTCACTTCCTAGAATAACAGCCCCTTCCCCCCACACATCATGAACTGGGCTGGCTCTCCATGTTGGTAGAGTAGCTCATTTCTTGATCGCCAAGATAGATATCACACAAGAAATGCCAGTGGATAAAATAGAGGAACAATTAAAATTTTCACATGCACAGTATTCTATATAGATGGGGCATGCTGTAGCCGTATTAATCTACCCAGTGTTTCCAAGACCAAGACAGGAGAGAAGTCCTCGAGTCCACTCACCTCCCAGTCTTTGGAATACCTGTCACGGAAGTGACCCTTGGAAAAGAAAATAAGTGATAGGTTTGGGTTTTCTGTTGGTTGAGGCATCTAAAGCCTCACCGAATCTTTCTGATTTATTCAAATGACTAAAACACAGTTTGAAGAGTTCAGCAATTTATGTATTGTGAGTGGTATCAGTATTGCCTAGGAAATGTCCCTACTTGGCCACAATGAAGAAATGAGATATGCCCACAAGAGGTTAGAGATTATATCTTCAGGTGAATTCTGATACACATGCCCATCTAAATTTAGTCAAATGCATAGCAGACAGCTTTTGCAATTAATTCTTATGCCATTGGTGCTGTGTCCAGGAACTATAGAATGACTTACTGTACATGTGCCAAGGTGATTACATATCCAGTGACTGTATAAGCTAGAGGTCTAAATGATCTCTTCTAACTCTGCATCATTTCTCTCACCCAAATCTCCTTCACACACCAAATTTAGTGCACTCCTGTCGCCCATGTTACTCATCAGACTTCTTTTACCAGATTTTCAGTTTTCTTATTAGGCATCTCAAGGGTGTCACTCTATGTGTTGATATCATCGTCTGACATTCCACCTTCCTCTCTGATTTCTCTCTTCTTTCTTTCCTTAGGGTCTTCCTCTGCTTTTCCTCAAACATCTTTGTTTAAACATATCTCTTTTTCTTTTATACTTAATGTGTGTATATCCCGTCTAAAATATTATATATCTCAAGGTCAAATTTTGATATATTCTGTATTCATTTTCATTCAACTAAAAATATTTTATGATCTACAATAATATTATCTTAGTGATGAGTTATTTTGGTCTGTGTTCATTTCTTTTTGGATACATAGTAAATTTCTCAAATATGTGCCTATTCATTTGAAATTGTAATTCTAATTTATATATTTCTTCTTTCCTTCCTTCTTCCTTCCATCCTTCTCCTTCTTTCCTTCCTTCTTTATTTCCTTCTTTCTTTCCCTTTCTCTCCCTTTCTGTCTGTCTGCCTTCATTCCTTCCTTTGTTCTTTCCTTCCTTTCTTTCTTTCTTACTGTTTTTATAGCACTGGAAATTGAATCCCAGGGCTTTGATTTTGTTCAACAAATGCTCTACTACTAATCTAAGCTTCAGCACTGTTAAAATGTTTTTTTTTCTTTTCCTTTCTTTTCCTTCTTACCTTCCATTCTTCCTTCCTTCCTTCCTTAGTTCTTTCCTTTCTCTCTTTTTTTGAGAAAGGGCCTCATGAAGCAGTGCAAACAGGACTTAAATTTGCAATTCTCTTGCCACAGCCCCCAGAGTAGCTGGAGTAAGAGCTGTGTGCCACCACACCCCACATCAGCAAAGAGACTAAGGTCAGTTATCCACTGTAGACATGAAAAGGATGTATATTCACCATTATTGGATAGAAGGTTTTTATAAATGCCAATGTGGTCACTTCCCCTGACAGCTGTATTTACGGATTTGTCTGTTTCTGATTAAGTTATTACTTTGTGTGTTTGTAGTTACGGTGTTAGAAGTACACAGGGATTGTGGGATGTTTGATAAGCTAACTTTAAAAAAAAAAGTAAATTTATTTCTGTGTTTGTGTGTGAGCACAAATGCACATATGCATGGTCCTCAGCATGAATGTGTAGATCAGAGGACAATCTGTGAGAATCAGTTCTCTCTTTCCACAATGTGGATTCTTGAGATCAAACTCAGGTGTTCAGGCTTCGTGAAATTACCTGAGTCATCTCTCTGCCCCCTCAATTTTACCTTTTGAACTGTGTATGTTATTATCTGTATGGTGTTTATTGGTAATACATTTAACAGGGTAAATTTTTGTCATTGGCTTATAGTAATAGACTCTTATTTTCTCTATAGGGAAAACACACACACACACATACATAGTGAGAGGTTATTTATATATATATACATATACATATACATATACATATACATATACATATACATATA